>NW_026265041.1:28550-43604 GCF_000817695.3 Arachis duranensis | reverse complement strand
TTTAGGTCTGGAGTCCCCGATCTCGGAAGGGATTGAACCATAAGGCTAGTCTTAGCAACAGCAAGAGAATGACTTACCTCCGGCTTCCTCGGTCGGGCTGGTAACACAACAGAAATAAGAAAGAGGAAGCTTCTATTCTGACTTTCTGGCCTAGCGCATTAAGAGCTTAGAAGGACTTAGATGACGGATGCTGTATAGCTGCTCTTTCGAGTTCGTAGTGCCTACTACCCAAATCTCAAATATATAGAAGAAGTCAAGGCCAGAAACATCAATTCAGACTTTCTTCCTTCTGAAAAAGATAAAGAGTCTGACTTCGTTTACCAGGCTGCCCTCTCCTTTGAAGATGAAACAGGGGCTTGAAAAAGACTTAGAAGAAGCTAACTTGTGATCTTTCTAAGAAAGGAAGGGCTTTCTTTCATACTTTACATTCCTGGGGAAACTCTATAGTTTAGTTTTTCATCCTTAGTTACAGCCTTTTCTGCCTTCTTATGGCTGATCCTACCTCCACATTCTGACCAGATTAGGCCTATAGCAGAAAGATCAAAGCTTAACTATCAAGACTATAGGTCCCACAAAGAAAAACTCCAAACTACCAATAAACCTAGACCTCAACCTTAAAGAACATAAAGGCTGAATGAGAAGGCAAAGCTAGCAGCCTCTAAGTCATTCTCAATCCCAGGGGCCAGTCAGAAGTTTCCGATTCCTATTTAGATAGTGTTGAAAGGCCTTCCTTTATGGATTCTTCTGTCTATTGAGTCCCCATCCAGTCAGCGACTGACTAAGATTCAGTCTCAAGCTCGGTATGAAATGCCACTCTTAGTGAGTAGGCTAGCTAGGACAGTTAAGACTTTGATCTTGATACTAGCCCCCCCATGAACAAAGTCCTGATACAGAAAAGCCTAAGATTCCTCTGTCTATATACACTGAGACGCCCTTTCAGTAGAAAACTTGTAAGTATTTATTTAGTTAGAGTCCAGCTGTGATTGAGACAGAAAAGAATGGTTTAGACTCCTATTTACCGGGTATTTAGAAAGGAAAGTCTTTGAAAGCCTTTACAGCAGTGGGATATGCAGCAGTAAATTTAAGTAAGTCAGGGATTTCCTTCTCCTCAGCTGTGTCGGATGCAACTGATGAAAGACCAGCAAGAAAGCAAGCAGTCATTACTTACTATCAAGTCCGGAAGAAAACCATTTGGAAGGGACCGGAAAGCCTAAGAATTTACTAATCCCGCCTTTGATTCACTTTCCACGCACTCATATTATCTTCGCCTGTGAATCACTGGCTATCAGGAATAAGGACTATCGCAGAGTCCAGGAACCTTTCTTTGTGACCTTTAGAATTAGAAAAAACCTTTCCCCTTACTAGAAAAAATAGGGCTTATTACTAAATAACCGGGAGAGAAATGCAACTAGGGGATAAAAGCTGGGTAGAGTGGAGCCTTTTTTTAGTAGCCGAAACCCCAAAACTCTTTTCCAGAGATTCCAAAAAATGCATGAGCTATGGTAACCACGCCGCATCCATCGACTTTTATACGAATTTGAATTCGGAAGTTAAGAAAGCACAATTCAAGGTTTTTGAACTAGCAGCTTGACCCGGCTTACCTTTAGTAGAAGTCTTGAGTCCGCCAAGCAACTAGCCAGCTAATCTCTCTAATCCATAAGCTAATGAGTAAGGAAGGAGATAGAGATAGAAAACTAAGCCATTTCCACTACCCGCTATAGGTTCTTACTCCAAGATGTAAAGTAAGTTTAGATTGTCAGTTTCATTTCGTGAACCAGCAACAGATCCTACTATTAGTTTATGGTCTCTGCCTTTCTTTACTATGTTCCTATCTATGGATCTCGTGTAAAAAAGGACTTCTCGCTCAGGTACAATGGCTAGTTGGAAAGCCTTTCAATTCAAGCCAATCTCTTGATTCACATGAATGTGAAACCCGTAGCAACCGATCCTGCATACCAATCATCCGCCGCTTACAGTAATGGCACTAAGCCAAGGTTTCTATGGATTCAGTCCTGTGGAAAAATACATATATTAGGTAGGGCAATTCAGTTAGTAGTGTCACCGGTCAATCCTTGGGACACTAGCGAGTCCGTCCTTAACCTAAAAATGGGGTCCATGAAGCCTTAGATACTCCAAGCCTCAATCTTTATTGTCCTTGAACCTAGACCATGGAAGTATGGTTATAGTCCCATTCCATTAGTGGGATCCATAGCCTACGGGTCTTTCCCAAGCCAGTAAAAGAAGAATTCGAGGACTACCCTAAGCCTACAAGTAGGCAGGACTTTCAGTTACAATGTCTAGGTTGGGCAAGCTTGGATGCCCCTACTCCCAACAAGTTGCTGGTCGGGATCGTGAAACTATCGCTGTTTGGTCATAAGGATAATCGTTTTTATCTTATTAGGTCAGGGCCTTTCTTAAACCACTAGCGGCCCGGGGGTTACCCGCGATTGGTAATGGCATAACCAGAAGGGGAGTAGGGGAGACAGGGTTACGCGCTGGGTGGCGCAGCGCATCTGTTTCGGGTACAGGGGCAACGAGGGGTGCTAACCCGGCCACCCAACCCCCCTAAAATCATAGGGTCAGGGGCGGGCCGGCCATAGGTTCGAATCCTGCCACCTTTCTTGTGGATCATCCTGTGGTTACCGGATGATGGGAATAACAAAGCAGAATTTTTTTTGAATAAGCACACACAGCACGAAATGTCAATAATATATGAATTGTTTCATTATTCGTTATTTCCGGGTCTTTTCGTTGCATTCACTTACAACAAGAAAGAACCACCAGCGTTTGGTGCAGCACCTGCATTTTGGTGCATTCTTCTTTCTTTCCTTGGTCTTTCGTTCCGTCATATTCCTAATAACTTATCAAATTACAACGTATTAACCGCTAATGCACCTTTCTTTTATCAAATCTCAGGGACATGGTCTAATCATGAGGGTAGTATTTTATCATGGTGTCGGATCCCACGTTTTTATGGATTCCTTCTTTGTTACCGGGGTCGACCCCAAAGCCATAATGTCTCAAAACGAGGAGGCCATAGAGAAGTTTTTTATTACTTTGTCTCGAACTTCGTGAAGAACTCCATTCTATCTCTCCCTCGTTACGAACAAAAAAGTGGGGCTGCGCCCCAGTTGTACACTCCCTTCGTTCTACGAACCCTTGTTGATTCTGAACTTCGTTCGCGAAGGAACCGGACGTTTGACGGGCCAGCCCTTTTTTATGCGCCGCTTTACCCTGAAAGGAAATTGAGCTTTGCTCCTCTAGGTGCTAGGCGCTCCCGTGGTTCGCGAGAAGGAAAAAGAAGGACTCATCCTTTGTTGCATCTGGCGCGAGATGATAAAGAGAGAGCTTCGTCTATCGATGAACAGCGGATTGACGGAGCTCTTGGCATTGCTTTGTTTTTCTCTCCTTTCCTATCAGCGAGTTCCGATCCTTTTGTTCGAAATTTCTTCGTTCGTACCGAACCGCTTGCAGAATCAAATCCTGTTCCACAAGATCCTATATCAGCTATACATCCTCCTTGCATTTATGCCGGAGACGTCGCCAGTGCTATGGCATTTGGATTATGTAGATCAAAAATGATGAACGGGATTGTGGCACTCCACTCGCCGCCAATGCGGAAGGATGCCGCCGAAAAGAAGGGAACGCTGCTTCGCTCCGCTGGATGCGTCGGATCCCGTATAACAAGGGATCTTTTTAACAACAAATTCAAACATGTGGTCGCAAAATGCTATCCAGCTCTTTTGTTGCGTAGCAATAGAAGCCTGCTCATGCTGCTTTGGCGGCGCTTTTTCGCCTTCTCTTCGCTCTGGACAGGAGCGCTAGTGGGCACGGGGAGGGAGCAGGCGAAGCGTGTCATTCGTAATGAACAGAAAGATACCACTACTTCGCCTCTTTGTTGGAGCGCCGGCGCGAACACAGTGGTATCTGACCAGGACCAGAAACTGATTCGAATTTGGATCTTGACATGTCGGTGGTTTTTAACCGTGGGCATCATGCCAGGAAGTTGGTGGGCTCATCATGAATTAGGTCGGGGTGGCTGGTGGTTTCGGGATCCCGTAGAAAATGCTTCTTTTATGCCTTGGGTATTAGCCACAGCTCGTATTCATTCCGTAATTCTACCCCTTCTTCATTCTTGGATCTCGGTTCTTAATATTGTGACTCTTCCATGCTGTGTCTCAGGAACCTTTTCAATACGGTCCGGATTGCTAGCTTCCGTTCATAGTTTTGCTACAGATGATACACGAGGAATCTTTTTATGGCGGTTCTTCCTTCTAATGACCGGCATATCTATGATTCTTTTCTCCCAGATGAAGCAGCAGGCATCGGTCCGTAGAACTTATAAAAAAGAGATGGTTGTGGCGCGAAGTACTCTTGTGTACCTCATATAAAATAGCGTGAGAGAAAGAGATCTATAGTCGGTCTCTTTCAAAGCGAAGAACAAAGGACCTTCGACGATGAAGGAGAAGAAGGAGTAGTGCCCCTCGGGACAATTCCTTTTTCTTTGTTCTCTGTTCCGTTCCTGATGTTCAACTAGTCATTAATGGTAGGCTTCATTGGTACTACCCTTTCTTTTTTCGGTATGCCGCTCCGCGAGCAAGGAGCGAAAGAACCAAGTGGGTTGTGGTCATGTCAGAATTTGCACCTATTCTTATCTCTTTAGTGATCAGTCTGCTAGTTTCTTTGATCCCACTCGGTGTTCCTTTTCCCTTTGCTTCCAATAGTTGGACCTTTTCTTTCGGTAAATTTTGTTTAGATTTCCAATTTTTATGTCAGATTCTCCAATTAGTTCTTTTTTTACTTTGGCTATCCCAATCCATCGGAGACTTTCTAGTTTTCGCAGCATGCGATGGAGTGGTCGGTGCGGAGGGTCCGCCTTCACCGCCCGTTGTGCAGATTCCGGAAGCACCTCTGGGGGCCCCAGAACTTCACCCCGAACCACCTGTCATTCCAGTATTGGACGAGCCTCTCCAGCCAGACGTACAAAGAGAAAGAGAACTTAAAAAAAAGTTCCTACTTTATACTTTAGGGGAATTTCCAAGCCTCAAGAGAATCTCGGAAACTGTCCGAGTGCAAAGCTTGGTTGAAAGACGGATAGAAGCCGCATTGGTTCATCTAGGCTTTTCCCCCTATAGTATTTTAATGAACCGGGATAATATTAGGTGTTTAGTCTTTTATCATAAAAAGCGCGCGCTCTCCCTGCGCACATACCGCACTTATCTGAATGAGATTTCCCGATTGGGAACCCGGGACACCCGGGCTTTTCAAAGGGTTCTCTGGGCTATTCAGAGCTCGGAGATATTCCTCTATGCTATGTATGAATGATCTTTTCTATTTCATAGGAGATCTTGGTCCTTTATGTTTAGTTCTTGCATTAACCGGACATAGCCATTTTAGTGGTGATTTGCGTCTGTTGTTCCTTTTTCTTTTCTTCTTTTTTTATCTCGGAGGAGATCTCCATGGAATTTTATATATTCTTTTTGACGATTTTGACAAGTCGCTTTTTCATGTCACCGGAAATGGTCCTATGGGAGATTGCCTTAGTACTAGAACTCATATTCCTGTTTGGCTTCAATTATAGAGAGAAGAAGGAAAACAACCAACTTCCTATGTGGGTCTTCTTCTCTTTCATTCTCCTCTTCCTTCTTCCGAGTTTCTATATATTTTATTCAGGAGTTTTCCGCTATATTAATTTACTTTTAGTGATTCTATTATCCGCCGCGGGGGCAGGATGTGTTCACTTCATGTGTCTCAGTAAGACAGAACGGGGAGAAACATTAGGATTGTGGGTTTATATAATCTCGAATGTTTTTTTGGGTTTCATTCTTAGAAAAGAAGGCGAGACCTTCCCCAAAATAACAATCTGCTTTCTCGTTGCCATTCTTTGCTTGTTCATCTTATTATGGCTACTAAGTAAAATAAAAGACCAAACAATCTATTCCGTTCTTTCAGAATCAAAGACCACACTTCGGGGCGTTTTCTTCCCTGCATTATATGTTCTAAATCGCTTATTTTTACATGATTCTTCTGTGGATATGAGCCTTTGGATAGCTAGCCTCTTTATTCAAATTCTCGTTCTTCTGCTGCTTAAATTCATCCTTAAAAAGGAAGATGAAGATCCAGATAGAGAAGGATGAAGGGGATAAGGTATATCTCCCTAAGCGAGTTGGGTCTTCGAATCCTTATTCGGGAGAGAAAAAAGTCTACAGGGAGGGCTGACACTAGTAGGCACGGGCCGAAGTGTCAAAAAATAGCGTTCTGGGGTGTAAAGTTAAGCTGGCGGAGGCCCCAGCTTAGAGTAACTGCCCGATAAGGTCAGTGAGGTTCCACCAGTAGTGAACTGAAGGATTTTTCTTAAAGTTTACTACAGGTGGAAGAAGACAGGCGGGAGTGAGCCGAGCGAGAGCAAAGCAAGTTCCAGTGGTGGGCTGTCGGTCTGGTCTCCTTTTAAACAAACATAGTAAGGTAATAAAAATGTCAATGCTAGATTAAGGAGGGGGGGAGGGAAATAACTCTACCCTAAGCATTTTTCTTACTTAGCTCCATTGCCATATAAAGGCGAGCAGCCCTTATAGCATAGCTAACCGCTAACTTATAGCCTAGCCGCCGTGCCCTTTTTCGATTTGATGAACCGGCCGTGATAAATAGCCACTGGTAGGAGGATATGGAAATAGAGTATAAAGGGGGACATTTTCAGTATGTCTGTCGCCAGTAGTCCCAGTGAAAGGGGGTAAATATAGAGTGCACATTCCTTCTTCGTTAAGCGTGTAAAATAGAGCAGCTATGGTCTTCGTCCCGGGTGGGGGCAGGTTCTAGTCAGAGTTTCCAATGTAGGTGAAAGAAGGTCTTGTAGAGAAATCGAGTAAGAAGGTAGTACAGGGAGGGGGCTTATCCGCTGGTCGTATGAAGTCACTATAGCGGGTGAACTATACACTCAACACAAACCCAATTCCGGCGAAGTTAGACTCTCTCTAGAAAGTAATTATGAGATTTCGTTGAGCTATAAAAGGAATTCCACTAAGAATCTTACCACCACCACTATATGATATTTCTATAAAGAAAGAACTTTTTTTCTTATCTTCTTTATAATTGCAAAAAAACGAGTGAAAGAGGACCAAAGATAAGGGATCTAAGGGTCCCCAAACCAGAGGGAGAGGGATATGGAACTACCTATGTTCCATTGTACACTGCTAGCATAGAGTCCCCTGTCCATGCTTTTCCAGGCAAAAAGAGGTTGCAACCCTATTCCTATTCTGGTATTTAGCTTTAATGACTCTAGATAAGAGTTTCTCACTATTTTCAGCAACAAAGAGACCAGTTGAGCTTAGCTAAAGACCAAGTTTTACGAATACCCAGTCCTCCACAATCTTTGGGAACCTCTTCCGGATGCAGACCTTTTCTATCAGAGCCATGACCCCAAAGGAAATACCCCGATCAATCTTTCTACAGATAGATTTTGAGCTTAAACCACTGAAATGACACGTTCCGATTCAGTCTGTTAGAACGGGAGGAGATATTGTTACTAGACGGGCTAGACAGACTGGCAGGAAAGATGGAGTTATCTATTTAACTGAACTGCATCTCGTGATAACCCAATCAAGCAATCCCAGCAAGGTTGTAGAGGGAAAGGAAGAAGAGAGGGAGGACTTTACGGGCTTAGATGAGAGTGGAGTTGAAGTAAGTTCGGCTGGATCGAGAGAATCTGGATAGGCATGATCGAAATAGGGGGCAACTCCAAGATAGTTGGAAAGAACTGGCTCTCTGGCTTTGTTGTAAGGAGCACGAGATTGCCGACTATCGAGCTCCCCTAAACACAAAGGAGCCGGAGTAGTCCTCAACATCTCGTATCACATAAACAACACTCCATAACGGAAGATCATTACCTTATTCCGGGCTCGGCTCCGGCTTGGGACTGGAAAGACAGCCCTTGCTACGATGAAGGTTTCGGAGTCTCGGGCGAGCTAAGGGTTAAAGAAAGCCCTTGCGCCGCCCCAGATCGGGTACGAAAAACAAAGACGACACATTAAAAGAAGTGCGTGCCGATACACATCGCTAGTAGCATTGGAAGCATCATCTCTTAGTGCTTCCCTTCGGTCGTCGAAGAAGAGAGCTAGAAAGTTTCCCAAATCTGGTACTTCTTACTGCCACTCGCGCCATCGGCTGCGTGCTCCTCGCTTACCTCCTTTTCACTAGTGGCACACAAAGCTAAAGTACCTTTTTTCTTATTTTTTTTTTCGCTGCGGCTTAGGTACCATTCCCTCTGGTCCAAGGATAGCGTCGGGTCTGACCCACCATTAGCCTGGTCTCGCTTTGGTAGCCCAACCGGCTATCAGGGCAAGGAACTCTTAGCTCGAACCAACTTCTTATCTAACCGCTCCCAAAGCATCGGCATTAGACTGAATCTGATTGTAAGGCTGTTTTGATGTTAAAATAAGCCTGCCATGGCTTACAAATGGCATTTTTAAAAAAGGTTCCGTCTATCGCAAAAATTGCTTGTCTAAGGCTAGTACTGGCGGACCAGTATGCCGCGGTGGTATACCTTTTTTCACATCCTGATTGGGTTAAAAATCTTTTCAACCAGGATATGTAATAAGGCGGTAAGGTTTACTTATGAAAGCGTCATCTCCGGCATTGCCCTGCTAAGGCTCGCTCATAATGACGAGCTACCTCAGGGCAAGCGATGACTACATCATCTCCTAAAATAGCATAATCCGTGAAACGCCGTCCGGGATACAGTTGCTCAGCGCAACCACTACCTGAAATGAGTGACTAATAATAACACCCAGTTCAGACAGGGCCGCCTCGTAGCATTTGGCTACCCCGCTATCGGCAATGACAACGTCATCACCGACGAGAAAGTTGCGACCGAGTACCGCCAGGCGCTTAGTGATCTAGGAGTGGATATTTCACTACCCAAATCCCTGATCTCTAAGACTGGTGGTGCTGAGTTTGCGAAGCGCTTCCGATGTCATCATACGAGAAAGGATTTATCTCCAATCTCCATGAGAAACATGACTAACACCCACCATCCACATGGGCTCTACGCCGTTCTGAACCTTTATAAGGTAAAACGGTTTAGTACCTTCTGTCGATTGGCGGGTGCTGGTTACTGGACGCTTTCGCGCTTAAATAAAACTCTGTCGCCTAAGTACCAGCGACTTAAAGCGATATGGGATAAACGCAACTTACCTTTTGAACTATGGCTTGGGCGGCTTAGACCACTCAATCCTTATCTACGTGGGCATCTTATTGATTACCTACGTAAGGCTTTTAAGCCTACAGATCTCAAGCTGTGCCCTCCCGAGTTATATAATGATGATTGTCGAGAGTTGCTCGCTGAGATTACTGTGGTTAAGGGTTGGGTACGTCAGTGGCTCAAGTACGTTCAATGGTACCATACGATCGCACTTGACCCTGAAGTTTCAGTCGAAGCCTTCTTTAAAGCGCCCGTCGTAACTAGTAGTTGGAAAGCTACTAGGGAGGATCCACAGTTAGTTAGATTTGGTTTAATGTGGAAACTCTACGATGAGGTTGCTAAGAGGTCCCTGAACTACAGCCCACCTGCCTTAGTTCGGGTAGGGGGCCTATCCTCCTGTGAGGTGTCTCTGGTACTGAGTACCTTTTGTATGCTTCTGGGCTTAACCGGCCTAGAGCAGGGAGAGGAAGCATTCACATTAATTGTGATTGTAGACTTTCCCGAGCCATCGGTCATAAGACTTTGGGCATCCAGGATTGTCAAGAGGAAGTATGATATTCTCGTTGAATTAAGACGGAAGGTCGATACTGCGCAAAAAAAATCAAAGAGGAATCGAACCTCTTCCTGTTTTTTTTTGTAAAAAAACTTGAATCCATTTGATTTCCCTCCCCCCTTCCCCCGTTATTTTAGCTGCAACGGCCTAAATTGAGTACAATGCTTCCTTCTTTTCTTCGATTGAATGAAGTCCCCCTGCAGTGGAATCATGAATTTGACTCGAACCAATATCTCTGACTTTCCCTTTAGTCGATCATGATGGGAAGACCCCGCTGCCCAGGATCTCGGGACCCCTCCCCCCTTTCTAATGAGGGGAAATTTCGCGTTTTCTACTGACTCTATAATATATATTTTTTATTTTAGCCCCTCCTGAAAAGCATCCTTTCTTGCAAATTCCTGATGGTTTCCCAGTCCCGTTGGCGAAGTTTGTCGCGTATAATGAGGAGATTCTCCAAAGAATCTTCCCCAGTTTTTGTCCGCGGGTTGCCGAGGGCCCACGCCCCCCGGTTCAACCAATCACCAGTTGGATCATGAGCAGACATTTCCATGGCGATATCTGCTTTGACCTCAAACAGGTCTTCGGCATCAAGATGAGCAATACGGAGTTCTTCTGCGGAGGCAAAGGGATTTTCCTCCAAAAGCCGCGTCCGGATCGACAGAACCGAGTCCCCCCCAATGACCTCCGCCTCGTTATACGGAAAGTGGGCCACATGAGATGGACCGGCTTCCGCTTCCCCGGAAGCTACAGGATTAGCGGGAGGCACTGCTTGTTCTGCTGGGATAGGCGTTACTGATGTGCTACTCCCGGGGGAGTTCGCAGCATGCTCAAAATGCGTCCACACGCCCGAGGGCGAAGAGACGCCCGACGGTTCCTGCGAGGTGCTCCCCAGTAACGACGTCCAGCCGGTACTGGACGACCCATTTACGGAGGGGGAGGACGCACACAAAGCACTCAATGGCGAGAGGGCCCCGCCCATGGAGTATAACAGAGCTAATGATGGTATAGCAATGAACATCGGGATGATACTAGGAAATTTGGATACCCGAGAACCATAATCTTTACTAGGAACAGCTTCTACGACGATAGGCGTAAAGGCATGATTAGTTCCACAAATCTCACTGCACTGACCATAGTAAACCCCTTCTCGTTGTACCGAAATAGAGATCTGATTTAAACGACCAGGTACAGCATCACATTTGACACCTAAGGAAGGTACAGCCCAACTATGAGGTACATCAGCAGGTGTTACAATAATACGTAGATGAGTTTTGGCTGGTACAACCACTCTATTGTCCACTTCTAATAAACGTGATTGACCCAATTCTAGATCATCTTCTGGAATCGTATAACTGTCAAAAGTGAGTGACTGTTCATCGGAACTGTTATAGTCTGAATACTCATAAGTCCGATACCATTGATGTCCAATAGCTTTGATAGTAATGGCTGGATCTACTACTACCTCGTCCATTGAGTATAACAGAGCAAATGATGGTATAGCAATGAACATCGGGATGATACTAGGAAATATGGTCCGAAGAATCTCGATAGTAGTTCCATGAACAATCCTTTGCGGGATTGGGTTTTTTTGATAGTGGAAATGCCATAAAGCGCGAACCAAGATCCGTGATACGAAAACCAAAATCAGAATGAGGAAGAAAAAGATATCGTGATGTAAATCGATTATTCCTTGCATCATAGGACTTGCTGCGTCTTGAAATCCTAATTGCCATGGCTCCGCTGCATCACAAAAAGCTGCTTTATTGGGTAATATACCCGATAGATCCAGGGCATCCTTATAGGCTTCACCTTCTATTCCGTTTTTGTTCAAATCATCTAACAGGTGCTCCAGAAAAGGGATATTGTTGCTTTCGCCATGTAAAGCTTCGGCCGCACTCAGAACGTCTTGGTCACTCTTGTTAGTCATCAACTCTCCCAATTTATCGTGTATATCAGATTGAAGCTCTACTATACGTTCACTGTCCGGGTTAAGACCCGGATGATCCTCATCAATACCATGAGTCTCGTAATTATAATTAGAAGGAGCCGGCTGCTCCACCTCAACATCACTTGCTATGGAAGGTAATGAGGGGACAGATGGAACCGAGTCGGCTGGTAAGGGTGGCAGGTCAGAAGGGACCGATGGAAAATCATTCCACATAGAAGCTGTATCACTCGAAGTTGAGTTAAGACTCTTCTCATCAAATAAAGAGATGCGTCGAACGTTGTTAAACATAGTGATTGATCCAAAATAATTCCCTCCAGACAGACTGAACTCTGAACTCCGTCAAGCCTGTAGGAGTAGTGAAGAACTCTTGTGAAATGTGCTTGGTTGTTGACCAAAGAAAAGCATGGGAGTAGAAAGGCGGTCGAGTTAAGTAAAGACTCAAAACAATGAAATCCTGGAACACTATCTATATCTCTTTTTCCTCAAAGACAGAGCATTTTCGATCTTAGGCGAACGAGGGTTACCGGCTCTACGACCTCGCAAGGCGCTACTGTAGTGCTCTTTGGGCCTGCCGCTTTCTCAATCGAAAATGAAAACTGTCAAGATTAGCCTACTGAAGGATTCTTTCTATCACCTTACGTAATTTCTGGATGGATTTTCTGCCATCACCTACGCAATTTCAAAGTTGCATTTTGAATGAGAAAAGACACAGAATAAAGGCAATAAAGGCTGCAGATGGAGGGAGGGAAGGATTCATAGATGGCATCGAATCAGCCAGAGCCAGCTGTTAGCCTTACTGCATTCGCTGAAATAAGACTTTCATTGATACTTGAACATCAGACTGACCTAAAGAGAGAACTCGTACCATGATTAGCAGACGCTTCTCAACTCTATCGATTTCAAGCAGACGAGTTGAACATTTCCTTACCTTGCAAAGCAATAGCGCTAGCCAGGTCAAAAGCCCATTTTCCAGGATTCTGTGGGCAGTTTCCGCTTCCCTTATATATTCTTAGCCAACGCTTATCTCATCCCTACGCATCTCACATTCCTCAGAACTCTTTTCTTAGGATTCACAGGTCTTGCTTGATTTCCCTTCTCCCGTATTATTGGTGCGGCGGGTAATAATAATAACCATGTCCCTTCTTCCCCTCGTAAGGGGCCCCCTCCTCCTCTCACTCGCTGACCGAACAAAGAGTTCGTTGTCGGGCGATCCCGTTGATGAGGTTGCTTGCGTCGGTGAATTGACTTCGAGGAAAGCAATAGTTGCCGTGTACGAATTGGGTGAAACAGCTTTTCATGTAAATGAGAAGGGCTATGTTTCGGTTTCTCCGGGGTGAAACGACTGTGAAAGAGGGGCTTTAGCCTATCTATATAGTATACTGTAGTGGAGGCCCCGGTAAAGGCCAAACCAAACAATCTCCACGGGCGCTAATAGCTAAAGAAGGAGCCCTTGCCCCGGTATTGAGAAGGAAAGCAACCGAGTCGATGGCGAGAACCCCGAACTATGGCTTTGTACACCCTTGCCTTTTTTCCAGGTAAGCTTTATTATTCCCTTACCTACACACTACTAGGGTCACTTCCCCGAACCACGGAATTTTTTCCCCTTGCCTTAATCGCTTTCCCGCCGTTCTTGCTTATGTGTTCCCGTACCTTTCATGATAATGAAGGTTTTTCCCCGTACTGGTTCGAAAAAAAGTCGACTGGATAGAGTCGAAGACGGGACTAAGCTCCATGGCGATGGGAAGAAAGATTGAATTGCCAGTTCGAAGCCCACTGCTTTAGGTAAAGTAGTTACGTGCTTTGCAGCTATTGAATTGGCCTTGTTTTCATTCATCTCGCCTAGTGCGAAAACAATGAAAGCGCATTTTACCCGGATTCAAATCAATCAAAATCAGTCGAACATAGCTGCATTCGTTCGATCTTTTCAAAGAACAAGGTCTCAAACAACAGAATGCAAATGCAAAATAACAGGAGCGGCACATCTTCGATTCTTCCATCGTTCGTTAGCTACATTTATTCAACTACTCAATTCAATGGTACAAACAACAGGAGATCCGTTCTCTTATTTCCGCCTCATTTGAATATCATACTTCAAAAAATGTTCTAGACTAAACAAATGTTCATGACATGTTCTAGTTAATGAAATGTTTTCATGTTACAGAAGATCCAAAATTCTTCATTGATCCCAGCGACCTCGATTCTATACTTCATGTATATCTAGAACGAGTAGAATTGAATCACACCGCTCTAGTGCTTCTATCGAAGAGGCCCACGCTTCTTGTCTGTAAGTACAAGAGTCTTCTTCCTCCCGATAGCGGGGCTTCAAAGCGTGACGCTCGTGCTTCTTTCTAGGAAGCTAGCTAGCGGACTCATTCAAGACCCCCATCTATTGGGGCACAGTCACCCAAACTGACCAGAACTCAGACTTGGATTTATGGACAGCAGACAGCCATTGATCAGCAGGTGGAATGGGGACCTTAACCATCCTAGGTTTCTCTGGAAAGTTAGGCATCTTCCCAAACATTGCCAGCGGATTTGGTGTAGGTCTTCCGCTCTTGAAGTTCCGAAGCTGCAAAAAAGTTCTCCTATGCTGCCCCCCAAGTGACAGAACTGGCTGCTTGGGGACCAACCTCTGAGCAGCATCCTTTATGGCAGAACCCAACTGGATGGCTCCAGAATCAAATAATTCTGCATGGAGGAGATTCGAACAGCTCTCACACATCCTATGCCTGAAGGTTTTCAACCAGTCTAGTCATTCCAGGAGGACTCTGCAATACCTGCTTGTATGTCATCCCAGTCTCACTTGCCCTCGAGGACTCAGAACCACTTTTCATCATCCCTTCAGTAGCATTCCATTGGTCAACTGACATAGCTTGCGTCCCTTTTCTTTCAGGAATGAAAAAATCCTAAAGTCCCATGGCAGAAGTCTGCTCTCGAGTAAGAGAAAGAGTGCCACGAAAACCCAACTATCTCATTCCTACCTTTTTCGAAGGTTTAGATCCATATCTTACATCAAGCTAGGCTATCAAAGTAGTCCCTCTTCTTCTTGGCTTTCTATCATGCCCTATCTTGCCATCCTTATTCCGGTGAGCTTTCCTATTGTCTCTCATTCGTAGCTTACCTTCCTTTCGATCTTTATCCCTTTCGTTCTCATTCCCTCTCCTTTCTTTTAAGTCGGAGAAGAAGAGGTAGCGGTTCGTGCTTGAGTTGAATCACTTGACTTTGGTCCTATCTTTCTATTAAGTCGTAGATCCGGAAGAAATGACATTTTTGTACCTTACCACTGCTGTATAAAGTCTTGAAAACTGGCTCACATGGAAGCCCGAAAAAGGTAAGGGTCAATGCTACTGTAGGGAA
>NW_026265041.1:0-11811 GCF_000817695.3 Arachis duranensis | reverse complement strand
GCGGTTCAAATGGGTTTTTTCCAATTTATCCTGGCCGGAACTTGTATGCAGCACTTATACGAAGGTGCATGCATAAAGGTTTGGAACTCTTTTCTTATCTGAATCTTAAAGACAGGACCTATTCTCGTCTCGAACCCTCTACCGAGCTTAACCCTGCCCGCATTTCCTTTTTTTTTGAAGGGGGCCAAAGAAATGTCTCCGCCTGCTGCCAACAGTCTTTCTTCGGAATTCTACTGAACGGGTCGATCCTCCCGTTTGTTTTAGCAACTTCTCCTAAGGTCTCCTCACCAAGAGCTCCCCGGCGACGACAGAGGAACCAACCCGCCCGCTGTGGCGGGGCGGCTTTTTTTTCACAATAAGACCTGGACGATTATCCCTACCCTCGGTAGCTTACGAGTTTACGTCCATCCCTGGTTGGGTACAGTTTCCTTTCGATTTCTCCCTTGTAGCCGTTACCCGAATTCGCGCAAGTGTGTCCACACCCCCCAAACTGACTTGACGAGGAATCCATTCTCGCGAACAAACACAACCCCTACACACACCTAGGAGCTCCCCTTCCTGCATATCCATACAAGACCCGAGTAGGCGGGTCGAGGTCCTACGAGGTAACCACTACTCGGAGTACCCTCCCAAAAGGAAAAAGATGTGTCTGTCGGGTTCGGTTCGTCTTAGTTGGGTTGGGCGGGTTCGACCAGAAATGCTATGCTTACGCACAAGACTACCCCTCTTCCCGAAAGCTTCGCGGGGACTACTTTACGACGGACGACCGCCCGTAGGGGGTTTACTGCACAAGGCCCCTGCAGAGGAAAAGCTTTATCCCAGCGAAAAGAAGATGCTCAGCTCCGCACAACATAGGGATTAGCACGCTTTCGGGAAGAACATAGAATAGTAGAGGATCCAGCATGCGGAACACGGCGATCATTAGAAATTCACGAATTAGAGATGCTGTAATATACTCTTTACCATAACTTCTCATACCAGACCAACCCACTAAAATACAAATAGGGATCAGAAATGTGGTCAATATCACGAAGAAAAAAGAGAGACCGTCTATACCCAAATAAAAATTGATGTTTTCATAAGGAAGCCATCGAAGGCTTTCCACAAATTGAGATTTGGCCGTAGAAGGATCGAATTGTATCCGAGGAACAGGGGAATACAAAAAAGTAATAAGAGAGGCACACAGACCAATCAATCGTATCGGTCGTATTCTTGAATTTGGAATGAAAATAGGAATAATGCTTCCTAGCACGGGACACAGAATAGGACCACTTAGATCAGAATAGCATTCACAGAAATGTTCTAACATAGAGTAGAATCGAACATTGAAGAGATTAGTTAACAACAGTAAAAAGATGGGCGCCTAATTCCAATACTATAGGGGTCTATCAGTACAAGTCAGCTGAACACCGTGATTGATGAGTGGGTAGGTGGGTTAGGTGCGCCTCTCGTCCAGTGGGAAGTATTGAGGCGAGTCTCCTCCCCCCTTCCTTTTTCTACTTTTCCTCTCTCCTTTTGCTTGTGCTTCTACCCGGGCTTTTCATTTTTATAGATTTATATATAGAGACCCGAGGAAATTTTTATAAGATTCATTGCTCGATTTTGCATGCTCTGCTCCCAAAATGCGGATCGAGGGCAGATCCGGGTTGGTCCGGAAAGTCATGGGAGAGGCGGGCTAAGTAAAAGAAAAGAATTTTATATTCTAAATGGAGCTATGCCGACTTACGTACGTCTCGTTGACCAAACGATCAGGTATACCACGCCACGTATAATCCCCTCTTTCTATAGAGGAGAGAGAAAGAAAAAGAAAAGATATAGCGATCGTACCGTATTGTTCGTTTCTACTTTACGTTATTTTCCTCGGTTTTTTACATTACATAAGGCCTTGGAGGGCTTACTTAGCGCAAGCGCTAAGGATCTAATCAGAGTCAAACTTGGATTAAAAAAAACACACACACATTTTTTTCAAAAAGTCTCAAAGTCCTCGTTGAGAGTCGCTCTGCGAGACGTCCAGTAGTCTCTGACTTGGTCTTCGAATCGTATCAGCCCGTTCCCAGCTTCAAGAGATGGTATGAAAGCACGCAATTATATATAATATAATATAAAAGATGCTTCTCCTTCTGTAGTAAGGAAGACCTTATGACTATCAAGCATCCGATTTCGTTTTCTATTGAGTTAGGAAATGCAACAGGTCTACTAACATCAAAGAGAAGGGTTGGACTCATCGATGGTAGGAAAAGCTGAGATAGCTGTATCCGAAATATCATACATAAGATGATCTTACTCTGATCAGACCGAGGCGAAGACAGACAGAGAAGGTGGTTATCCTATTTTTATGATATCTTACCCCGGCATATAATAAGGCTTATGCTACTTCTTTAGCAAAGTTGCCGTATACACACTAGAAAGAGTTGGCGAAAGCCAGGGATTCCAATCTTGAAAGCATTAATTCTATTAAGCAACGGGCAAAGAAAGAATGTTTGAGCTGAGACGGATAGATTGAGAATGTCTTAGAAGAGAGATGATAAGCCCCTTCTTCCTATGAGGGGTGAAGAAGACCAATTGTTGCTATCTCCTTAGCTCAGATTGACTTTCTAACCTTCCTTGATTCAGAAAGCTTATCATTGAGGGGCAGGGAAGTCAGATTAATGCGTTCGGATGGCTAAGATCACTCGCCAAAGAATAGAGGAGAGTTAAGAGGTTTGAATCCGGAGACAATGCCATATAAGACAACTCAGGTAAGCAATTCTAAAGGCCGAAGTCTTTGAAAGACCTTACTGCTAAAAGGTAGGCAAGTAAGTAGGCTCTGAAAGCCGGATTCTATTCAGCAGGTGCTAACAGCTATATCCTAATATTGAGTTTGACATCGCCCTGCCCTTCTATGCCATGGATTAAGAGTTCTATGGAGTTAAGAGTCCCCGGAGTTTAGTGTAGTTAGATTGCCGTTGCCATAGCAGCAGGAGAGAAGTCTAACTTCAAACCTCCAAGAAGCCTGGGGAAAAAAGCCATGGATTCTCTTATTCTTCCTTCACAGAACTTCCTAAAGGGAGCCGTTGAATTACCAGAAGTGTGATCCCTAAGGAGGAAAGCCGGACTTTCACTTTACTGATATGAAATTCGTCTTTCTATTTTGATTAGAATACCAGCCCTACTGGAATCTTTTCTATTTACAGGTCTGCATGCATCTGAGAAGTCCAGTCAGGCAGAAAGGAAGAAAGAACAACCATAACTTTAACGAGAAAGAAATCCGGGGCGAAAGAAAGTCATCCTTTCTTACCGGAGCAGGCGAGAATTCCTAAGATAGACTTAGACGTCCTGTCAGAATAGATCTTTCCGGGGGATTCCGACCTCCCCCTCAGAATGAATGAAATGACATATAAGAAAAGATGATCGCTACTTATGATGAAAGGCCGTAAAAGCCCAGTCCTGCATCTGAAAAGCTAGGAAATTCAGTTTGATCTGACCTAGGCTGATCCGTATATGACCTTGTATTCTCATTCAAGACCTGGTGGGGAATCCCTACCAGAAGAAGATCCTGTAGGCGAGGCAGTAACTAAGGAAAAAAAAAAGCCAGTAATCCCTAAGAATCTCTTATCCTTTTCCCTGGGAACGAGGACTGAGTTCCAGAATTCAGGAAAGCACTAAAACCGGAGATTGAGCTCCTCTAAATCCGATAAATCCGAAGTCAGGAGTTAACTCCTTCGAAATAGTAGTTTCCCCGGGAGAGAGTTCCATTGACTTACCGATGCAGCAAAGAAGGAAATAGTCTGATATCGTTCGTGAGAAATAGCCATTCTTTACTCTTCATTCGCGGGAAGGTAGTTATGAGGCATAGCTTAGGGGGAATGCTAGAGGAGGAAAAGGTCTTTATTCTCTCTTTCAGTAAAGACCAATCGTAGGCAGGGGTTACGTGGTAGTAATTAGTCCTACTAGCCCTACTGAAAGAAAGTTTACATGTTGGGCCAGGCATAGTTTACTTACTAAGCCCGATAAGACCTCTTACTATTACTAGCTAGACTGTTTACCTACCAATAGACAGGCATGCGCATACTGGTTTACCTAGACTTAAGACTGTGAGATTCTATTCTTAGCCATATTCTTAGATATTTCCTAGGAGAAAAAAGCTCTATACACTGACTAGCGGAGATTGACCTTACCCGCATTGACTTACTTACCATACTGTACTTACCTTACTGCACAGACAATACAGAAGGTTTTTCCTTCTTTAATCTGTCCCTCATCTCTGTCTTCAATGTCAGGTCAACAAGTTCACTGCCCTAAACCTAATACAAGGACAGACTGTTCTAAGAGTTTCTTTGTGCATATCCCTATAAGAAGAAGTTGAATTAGGTAGTAGCTTCAGCGCTTTATACTCTCTCTCAAACCTGAACTAAGTCCAAACAGTTCCCTGTAAGAAAGCCTATCTCAGGATACTGACATCAAGAAGTTCCCTCTCCTAAACCTAATCTAAGGACACAGAGTTAACTAACAGACCTGTAAGAAACCTCATCTAAGTCCAATTCATTCCAATAGTTTATTAAGGTTTTCCTTTTTCTCTGTCTCAAATCTCTTTCATCCAAGTAACCCCAGATTTCCAGATATTAGGAACTACGGAATGAAGTCTTATTGGAACTAGCGGGACTCATACAATCTCAGGCTTTGGCTCGCTCCTCGCTTTTGTTCAATTAGAAATATAAGATAAGTACAAGTTTGATAGGGAATGAGCCCTCAAGAATGGGACGGCAGCGGACCGCACTCAGAGACAATTTGGGCTTCATCTTGGTTTCGGATGGCAAGATGCTTTGCCGTGCAAAATCTATGTTGTTGGCTACCTTCTTGTGGGCTAGTTGAGACTTGTCCTACTTGTTGGCTACGTTCAGCAGCTACAGAGCAGTCTTTCGAGTTCGGATTAGTTGATGGCTTGGTTTGAGCTTGGTGCACGGTTGAATGAGGTATTCAGGGGCGCGCTTCTTTCAGAGACTGAGTTATCAGCAAAACATCGGGATGCTAGGAAACTTCCAGTATATCCTTCTTAGTCTTTGGTTACCCATGTGAACCTACAGGACATGTTGGCAAAGAAAACGCCAAGTGGCAAGTGGTGAGGGGAAAAGCCTAAAGATCTGAAGCTGGATGCTAGCAGCAGGGGAAAGTAGATAGGCATTGCTTCCAAGGGAGGTTAATAACAGGGTTTCTACTTCAATACTGGACTACGGCTCAGTTAGAAGCTAATGTTGCTGAATCCCTTCCACGGCAGAAGTTCCCGGGATCAGTAGATCTTCAGCTCAGGGTGATTGGAGGATTGATTTACGGTTGCTTTGATCTATAGTACCTCTACCGGCTTGCGTAAGTCCAATATAACTCCAGAGAGCAAAGAAAGGAATCAACAGCAAGATCATCTTATGATCTTTGCGCCTACTTCATCTTACTTAGGCTTCGGGAAGTTAATAAAGACTTTAATTAGGTCTGGCAACGCATTCTATATCTCTTTTTAAGTCGAATGCAGGTATGAAACTAGAATGAACTCCTGTACGGCGGCGTATTAGCCTAAGCAGCCGCTTGATTTAGTGTTACCCCTTAAACAGCATTTACTACGAAGTTGCTTCCCACGTAGGCTAAATAATAGGCTTATTTAGGTCTGGAGTCCCCGATCTCGGAAGGGATTGAACCATAAGGCTAGTCTTAGCAACAGCAAGAGAATGACTTACCTCCCTTCGAAATAGTAGTTTCCCCGGGAGAGAGTTCCATTGACTTACCGATGCAGCAAAGAAGGAAATAGTCTGATATCGTTCGTGAGAAATAGCCATTCTTTACTCTTCATTCGCGGGAAGGTAGTTATGAGGCATAGCTTAGGGGGAATGCTAGAGGAGGAAAAGGTCTTTATTCTCTCTTTCAGTAAAGACCAATCGTAGGCAGGGGTTACGTGGTAGTAATTAGTCCTACTAGCCCTACTGAAAGAAAGTTTACATGTTGGGCCAGGCATAGTTTACTTACTAAGCCCGATAAGACCTCTTACTATTACTAGCTAGACTGTTTACCTACCAATAGACAGGCATGCGCATACTGGTTTACCTAGACTTAAGACTGTGAGATTCTATTCTTAGCCATATTCTTAGATATTTCCTAGGAGAAAAAAGCTCTATACACTGACTAGCGGAGATTGACCTTACCCGCATTGACTTACTTACCATACTGTACTTACCTTACTGCACAGACAATACAGAAGGTTTTTCCTTCTTTAATCTGTCCCTCATCTCTGTCTTCAATGTCAGGTCAACAAGTTCACTGCCCTAAACCTAATACAAGGACAGACTGTTCTAAGAGTTTCTTTGTGCATATCCCTATAAGAAGAAGTTGAATTAGGTAGTAGCTTCAGCGCTTTATACTCTCTCTCAAACCTGAACTAAGTCCAAACAGTTCCCTGTAAGAAAGCCTATCTCAGGATACTGACATCAAGAAGTTCCCTCTCCTAAACCTAATCTAAGGACACAGAGTTAACTAACAGACCTGTAAGAAACCTCATCTAAGTCCAATTCATTCCAATAGTTTATTAAGGTTTTCCTTTTTCTCTGTCTCAAATCTCTTTCATCCAAGTAACCCCAGATTTCCAGATATTAGGAACTACGGAATGAAGTCTTATTGGAACTAGCGGGACTCATACAATCTCAGGCTTTGGCTCGCTCCTCGCTTTTGTTCAATTAGAAATATAAGATAAGTACAAGTTTGATAGGGAATGAGCCCTCAAGAATGGGACGGCAGCGGACCGCACTCAGAGACAATTTGGGCTTCATCTTGGTTTCGGATGGCAAGATGCTTTGCCGTGCAAAATCTATGTTGTTGGCTACCTTCTTGTGGGCTAGTTGAGACTTGTCCTACTTGTTGGCTACGTTCAGCAGCTACAGAGCAGTCTTTCGAGTTCGGATTAGTTGATGGCTTGGTTTGAGCTTGGTGCACGGTTGAATGAGGTATTCAGGGGCGCGCTTCTTTCAGAGACTGAGTTATCAGCAAAACATCGGGATGCTAGGAAACTTCCAGTATATCCTTCTTAGTCTTTGGTTACCCATGTGAACCTACAGGACATGTTGGCAAAGAAAACGCCAAGTGGCAAGTGGTGAGGGGAAAAGCCTAAAGATCTGAAGCTGGATGCTAGCAGCAGGGGAAAGTAGATAGGCATTGCTTCCAAGGGAGGTTAATAACAGGGTTTCTACTTCAATACTGGACTACGGCTCAGTTAGAAGCTAATGTTGCTGAATCCCTTCCACGGCAGAAGTTCCCGGGATCAGTAGATCTTCAGCTCAGGGTGATTGGAGGATTGATTTACGGTTGCTTTGATCTATAGTACCTCTACCGGCTTGCGTAAGTCCAATATAACTCCAGAGAGCAAAGAAAGGAATCAACAGCAAGATCATCTTATGATCTTTGCGCCTACTTCATCTTACTTAGGCTTCGGGAAGTTAATAAAGACTTTAATTAGGTCTGGCAACGCATTCTATATCTCTTTTTAAGTCGAATGCAGGTATGAAACTAGAATGAACTCCTGTACGGCGGCGTATTAGCCTAAGCAGCCGCTTGATTTAGTGTTACCCCTTACTTAGATCAGAATAGCATTCACAGAAATGTTCTAACATAGAGTAGAATCGAACATTGAAGAGATTAGTTAACAACAGTAAAAAGATGGGCGCCTAATTCCAATACTATAGGGGTCTATCAGTACAAGTCAGCTGAACACCGTGATTGATGAGTGGGTAGGTGGGTTAGGTGCGCCTCTCGTCCAGTGGGAAGTATTGAGGCGAGTCTCCTCCCCCCTTCCTTTTTCTACTTTTCCTCTCTCCTTTTGCTTGTGCTTCTACCCGGGCTTTTCATTTTTATAGATTTATATATAGAGACCCGAGGAAATTTTTATAAGATTCATTGCTCGATTTTGCATGCTCTGCTCCCAAAATGCGGATCGAGGGCAGATCCGGGTTGGTCCGGAAAGTCATGGGAGAGGCGGGCTAAGTAAAAGAAAAGAATTTTATATTCTAAATGGAGCTATGCCGACTTACGTACGTCTCGTTGACCAAACGATCAGGTATACCACGCCACGTATAATCCCCTCTTTCTATAGAGGAGAGAGAAAGAAAAAGAAAAGATATAGCGATCGTACCGTATTGTTCGTTTCTACTTTACGTTATTTTCCTCGGTTTTTTACATTACATAAGGCCTTGGAGGGCTTACTTAGCGCAAGCGCTAAGGATCTAATCAGAGTCAAACTTGGATTAAAAAAAACACACACACATTTTTTTCAAAAAGTCTCAAAGTCCTCGTTGAGAGTCGCTCTGCGAGACGTCCAGTAGTCTCTGACTTGGTCTTCGAATCGTATCAGCCCGTTCCCAGCTTCAAGAGATGGTATGAAAGCACGCAATTATATATAATATAATATAAAAGATGCTTCTCCTTCTGTAGTAAGGAAGACCTTATGACTATCAAGCATCCGATTTCGTTTTCTATTGAGTTAGGAAATGCAACAGGTCTACTAACATCAAAGAGAAGGGTTGGACTCATCGATGGTAGGAAAAGCTGAGATAGCTGTATCCGAAATATCATACATAAGATGATCTTACTCTGATCAGACCGAGGCGAAGACAGACAGAGAAGGTGGTTATCCTATTTTTATGATATCTTACCCCGGCATATAATAAGGCTTATGCTACTTCTTTAGCAAAGTTGCCGTATACACACTAGAAAGAGTTGGCGAAAGCCAGGGATTCCAATCTTGAAAGCATTAATTCTATTAAGCAACGGGCAAAGAAAGAATGTTTGAGCTGAGACGGATAGATTGAGAATGTCTTAGAAGAGAGATGATAAGCCCCTTCTTCCTATGAGGGGTGAAGAAGACCAATTGTTGCTATCTCCTTAGCTCAGATTGACTTTCTAACCTTCCTTGATTCAGAAAGCTTATCATTGAGGGGCAGGGAAGTCAGATTAATGCGTTCGGATGGCTAAGATCACTCGCCAAAGAATAGAGGAGAGTTAAGAGGTTTGAATCCGGAGACAATGCCATATAAGACAACTCAGGTAAGCAATTCTAAAGGCCGAAGTCTTTGAAAGACCTTACTGCTAAAAGGTAGGCAAGTAAGTAGGCTCTGAAAGCCGGATTCTATTCAGCAGGTGCTAACAGCTATATCCTAATATTGAGTTTGACATCGCCCTGCCCTTCTATGCCATGGATTAAGAGTTCTATGGAGTTAAGAGTCCCCGGAGTTTAGTGTAGTTAGATTGCCGTTGCCATAGCAGCAGGAGAGAAGTCTAACTTCAAACCTCCAAGAAGCCTGGGGAAAAAAGCCATGGATTCTCTTATTCTTCCTTCACAGAACTTCCTAAAGGGAGCCGTTGAATTACCAGAAGTGTGATCCCTAAGGAGGAAAGCCGGACTTTCACTTTACTGATATGAAATTCGTCTTTCTATTTTGATTAGAATACCAGCCCTACTGGAATCTTTTCTATTTACAGGTCTGCATGCATCTGAGAAGTCCAGTCAGGCAGAAAGGAAGAAAGAACAACCATAACTTTAACGAGAAAGAAATCCGGGGCGAAAGAAAGTCATCCTTTCTTACCGGAGCAGGCGAGAATTCCTAAGATAGACTTAGACGTCCTGTCAGAATAGATCTTTCCGGGGGATTCCGACCTCCCCCTCAGAATGAATGAAATGACATATAAGAAAAGATGATCGCTACTTATGATGAAAGGCCGTAAAAGCCCAGTCCTGCATCTGAAAAGCTAGGAAATTCAGTTTGATCTGACCTAGGCTGATCCGTATATGACCTTGTATTCTCATTCAAGACCTGGTGGGGAATCCCTACCAGAAGAAGATCCTGTAGGCGAGGCAGTAACTAAGGAAAAAAAAAAGCCAGTAATCCCTAAGAATCTCTTATCCTTTTCCCTGGGAACGAGGACTGAGTTCCAGAATTCAGGAAAGCACTAAAACCGGAGATTGAGCTCCTCTAAATCCGATAAATCCGAAGTCAGGAGTTAACTCCTTCGAAATAGTAGTTTCCCCGGGAGAGAGTTCCATTGACTTACCGATGCAGCAAAGAAGGAAATAGTCTGATATCGTTCGTGAGAAATAGCCATTCTTTACTCTTCATTCGCGGGAAGGTAGTTATGAGGCATAGCTTAGGGGGAATGCTAGAGGAGGAAAAGGTCTTTATTCTCTCTTTCAGTAAAGACCAATCGTAGGCAGGGGTTACGTGGTAGTAATTAGTCCTACTAGCCCTACTGAAAGAAAGTTTACATGTTGGGCCAGGCATAGTTTACTTACTAAGCCCGATAAGACCTCTTACTATTACTAGCTAGACTGTTTACCTACCAATAGACAGGCATGCGCATACTGGTTTACCTAGACTTAAGACTGTGAGATTCTATTCTTAGCCATATTCTTAGATATTTCCTAGGAGAAAAAAGCTCTATACACTGACTAGCGGAGATTGACCTTACCCGCATTGACTTACTTACCATACTGTACTTACCTTACTGCACAGACAATACAGAAGGTTTTTCCTTCTTTAATCTGTCCCTCATCTCTGTCTTCAATGTCAGGTCAACAAGTTCACTGCCCTAAACCTAATACAAGGACAGACTGTTCTAAGAGTTTCTTTGTGCATATCCCTATAAGAAGAAGTTGAATTAGGTAGTAGCTTCAGCGCTTTATACTCTCTCTCAAACCTGAACTAAGTCCAAACAGTTCCCTGTAAGAAAGCCTATCTCAGGATACTGACATCAAGAAGTTCCCTCTCCTAAACCTAATCTAAGGACACAGAGTTAACTAACAGACCTGTAAGAAACCTCATCTAAGTCCAATTCATTCCAATAGTTTATTAAGGTTTTCCTTTTTCTCTGTCTCAAATCTCTTTCATCCAAGTAACCCCAGATTTCCAGATATTAGGAACTACGGAATGAAGTCTTATTGGAACTAGCGGGACTCATACAATCTCAGGCTTTGGCTCGCTCCTCGCTTTTGTTCAATTAGAAATATAAGATAAGTACAAGTTTGATAGGGAATGAGCCCTCAAGAATGGGACGGCAGCGGACCGCACTCAGAGACAATTTGGGCTTCATCTTGGTTTCGGATGGCAAGATGCTTTGCCGTGCAAAATCTATGTTGTTGGCTACCTTCTTGTGGGCTAGTTGAGACTTGTCCTACTTGTTGGCTACGTTCAGCAGCTACAGAGCAGTCTTTCGAGTTCGGATTAGTTGATGGCTTGGTTTGAGCTTGGTGCACGGTTGAATGAGGTATTCAGGGGCGCGCTTCTTTCAGAGACTGAGTTATCAGCAAAACATCGGGATGCTAGGAAACTTCCAGTATATCCTTCTTAGTCTTTGGTTACCCATGTGAACCTACAGGACATGTTGGCAAAGAAAACGCCAAGTGGCAAGTGGTGAGGGGAAAAGCCTAAAGATCTGAAGCTGGATGCTAGCAGCAGGGGAAAGTAGATAGGCATTGCTTCCAAGGGAGGTTAATAACAGGGTTTCTACTTCAATACTGGACTACGGCTCAGTTAGAAGCTAATGTTGCTGAATCCCTTCCACGGCAGAAGTTCCCGGGATCAGTAGATCTTCAGCTCAGGGTGATTGGAGGATTGATTTACGGTTGCTTTGATCTATAGTACCTCTACCGGCTTGCGTAAGTCCAATATAACTCCAGAGAGCAAAGAAAGGAATCAACAGCAAGATCATCTTATGATCTTTGCGCCTACTTCATCTTACTTAGGCTTCGGGAAGTTAATAAAGACTTTAATTAGGTCTGGCAACGCATTCTATATCTCTTTTTAAGTC
>NW_026265040.1:41926-43986 GCF_000817695.3 Arachis duranensis | reverse complement strand
GCTCCAGAAAATCCACTTCGAGTGCAGGGAGGTCAGAATCCAACAGCATCTGCAGTCCTTTTTGGTCTCTGAATCAGATTTATGCTCAGGTCCCTCAATTTTAGCCAGAAAATACCTGAAATCACAGAAAAACACACAAACTCATAGTAAAGTCCAGAAAAGTGAATTTTAGCTAAAAACTAATAAAAATATACTAAACACTAACTAGATCATAACAAAAACATACTAAAAATAATGCCAAAAAGTATACAAATTATCCGCTCATCAATGACACAAGCACATGGTTAGGGACAGCTTGATTTAGCCGCTTAGGCCTGGATTTGATTTCCTTAGGCCCTCCTATCCATTGATGCTCAAAGCCTTGGATCCTTTTTTACCCTTGCCTTTTGGTTTTAAGGGCTATTGGCTTTTTCTGCTTGCTTTTTCTTTTTCTTTCTATTTTTTTTCGCCATTTTTTTTCGCAAGCTTTTTGCTTTTTCACTGCTTTTTCTTGCTTCAAGAATCAACTTCATGATTTTTTAGATCATCAATAACATTTCTCTTTGTTCATCATTCTTTCAAGAGCCAACAGTTTTAACATTCATAAACAACAAGATAAAAAATATGCACTGTTCAAGCATTAATTCAGAAAACAAAAAGTATTGTCACCACATCAATATATTTAAATTAAATTTAAGGATAAATTCGAAATTCATGTACTTCTTGTTCTTTTGAATTAAAACATTTTTCATTTAAGAGAGGTGAAGGATTAATGGATTTTATTCATAGCTTTAAGATGTGGTTACTACATACTAATGATCATGAAGTAGAGACACAAAACATAGATAAATACAACAGTAAAAACCGAAGAGCAGAAAGAAATAAGAACAAGGAATGAATCCACCTTTAGTGGCGTCTTCTTCTTGAAGGACCAACAATGTCCTTAAGCTCTTCTATGTCCCTTCCTTGCCTTTGTTTCTCCTCCCTCATTGCTCTTTGATCTTCTCTTATTTCATGGAGAATGATGGAGAGAATGATGGAGTGCTCATGATGTTCCACCCTTAATTGTTCAACATTGTGGCTCAAATCTTCTAAGGAAGTGTTGAGTTGTTCCCAATAGTTGTTGGGAGGAAAGTGCATCCCTTGAGGCATCTTAGGGATTTCTTGATGATGAGCTTCCTCATGTATCTCTTGATAACCGTGAAGGGTCTCTCTTGCTTGCTCCATCCTCTTCTTGGTGATGGGCTTATCCTCTTCAATGGAGATGTCTCCTTCTATGATAACTCCAGCTGAGTAACATAGATGGCAAATAAGGTGAGGAAAAGCTAGCCTTGCCATGGTGGAGGGCTTTTCAGCTATTTTGTAGAATTCATTGGAGATGACCTCATGAACTTCTACTTATGAGTGGATAATTTGTATGCTTTTTGGCATTGTTTTTAGTATGATTTTAGTATAATCTAGTTAGTTTTTAGTGTATTTTTATTAGTTTTTAGCTAAAATTCACTTTTCTGGACTTTACTATGAGTTTGTGTGTTTTTCTGTGATTTCAGGTATTTTCTGGCTGAAATTGAGAGTCCTGAGCAAAAATCTGATTCCGAGACCAAAAAGGACTGCAGATGCTGTTGGATTCTGACCTCCCTGCACTCGAAGTAGCTTTTCTGGAGCTACAGAAGCCCAATTGGCGCGCTCTCAACGGCGTTGAAAAATAGACATCCAGAGCTTTCCAGAAATATATAATAGTCTATTCTTTATCCGAGATTAGATGAAGCCAACTGGCGTTTAACGCCAGTTCCATGCTGCATTCTGGAGTCATACCCCAGAGACACGTCACAAACCAGAGTTAAACGCCAAAAACACCAGCGTTTAACGCTGGAACTGGCATGAAACTTGGAGTTAAACGCCCAAACTGGCATAAAAGCTGGCGTTTAACTCCAGAAAAGGTCTCTACATGAAAATGCTTCATTGCTCAGCCCAAACACACACCAAGTGGACCCAGAAGTGGATTTTTATGTCATTTTACTCATTTCTATATACCCTAGGCTACTAGTTTACTATTAATAGGATCTTTTGACATTGTATCA
>NW_026265040.1:41459-41806 GCF_000817695.3 Arachis duranensis | reverse complement strand
TGTCTTGATGGATTAATGCAATTACTACTGTTTTTCATTCAATCATGCTTGCTTCCATTCTAAGATATTACTTGTTCTTAAACCGGATGAATGTGATGATCCGTGACACTCATATCATTCTCAACTATGAACGTGTGCCTGACAACCACTTCCGTTCTACCTTAGATTAAGTAGATATCTCTTGGATTCTTTAACCGGAATCTTCGTGGTATAAGCTAGAACTGATGGCGGCATTCAAGATAATCCGGAAGGTCTAAACCTTGTCTGTGGTATTCTGAGTAGGATTCAATGACTGAATGACTGTGACAAGCTTCAAACTCCTGAAGGCGGGGCGTTAGTGACAGACA
>NW_026265040.1:37661-41382 GCF_000817695.3 Arachis duranensis | reverse complement strand
AGATGGATAGCCGTGCCGTGACAGGGTGCGTTGAACATTTCCACTGAGAGGATGGGAGGTAGCCACTGACAACGGTGAAACCCTTGCATATAGCTTGCCATGGAAGGAGCCTTGCGTGCTTGAAGAAGAAGACAGTAGGAAAGCAGAGATTCAGAAGATGGAGCATCTCCAAAACCTCAACCTATTCTCCATTACTGCAAAACAAGTACTTAATTCATGTTCTTTTGCTTTTCACAATCAATCCTGATAATTTCTGATATCCTGACTAATATTTACAAGATAACCATAGCTTGCTTCAAGCCGACAATCTCCGTAGGATCGACCTTTACTCACGTAAGGTATTACTTGGACGACCCAGTGCACTTGCTGGTTAGTTGTACAAGTTGTGAAAGGTGTGATTTACAATTCCGTGCACCATGTTTTTGGATTGCAATTTCGTGCACCAAGTTTTTGGCGCCGTTGCCGGGGATTGTTCGAGTTTGGACAACTGACGGCTTATCTTGTTGCTTAGATTAGGACTGTTTTATTTTTGTTGGTTTAGAGTCTTTTAGTTGAGTCTAGTTTCACATTTTAAGTTTGGTGTTAATTGCATGCTTTTGTTTTTTTTTCTTTTAATTTCCGATTTTACATGTTCTTAGTTCCTTTTTGATTCATAAAAATTCTAAGTTTGGTGTCCTCTTTGTGTTTTTCCCTTAAAGATTTTCGAAAATTAGTGTTTGATTTTCTAAAAGTTTTAAGTTTGGTGTCAATTTGTTGTTTTTCTCTTTCCTCTTTTCAAAAATCAAATCTTTTTCATAAAAATTTTTTAATCATATCTTTTTAATTGCTCTTTTCAAAATCTTTTTAATTGACTAATTGATTCAGTTCTCAATTTGCTTTGATTTTATTTTCTTTTTAATTTTCGAATTTTTATTTTATTTTTTTTACTTTATTTTATTTTTTTCGTTTAATTCAAAAAAAAAAAGACAAAATTTATCTATTTGCAACCCACATCATTTCCCTTTATCCATTATGGACCTAAGTGGGATTGATCAGTCCAGAAGGACTCTGGGGTCATATGCTAACCCCATTACAGCTGCATATGGGAGTAGCATCTGTACACCTCCCATCAAAGCAAGCAGCTTTGAGCTAAATCAATGCCTGGGAGAGGTATAGAGGTATGCTAAGAAAGTGCCCCTTTGAAATGTTTTCAGAGTGGGTACAGTTAGACATCTTCTACTATGGGCTCACAGAAAAAGCTCAGATGTCTTTAGACCACTCAGCTGGAGGATCTATCCACATGAGGAAGACAATTGAAGAAGCTCAAGACCTTATAGACACTGTTGCTAGAAATCAATATTTGTACTCTAGCAATGAGTTCTCTCCAAAAGAGGAAGTCATGACAATAGTCACTGACCCTAACCCTCAAGAACAGATGATTGAGCTTAATCAACAATTGCTCCTGATGACAGAACAGTTAGCAGAATTTAAAGAGATGCTCCATGAAACTAAAGTTGCTAACAAGAACATAGAACTGCAGCTGAATCAAGCAAAACAGCAAATATCTAAACAGATAACAGAGGAATGTCAAGCAGTTCAACTGAGGAGTGAGAAGACACTGAATAACACTGCTCAAAGTAGCAAAAAGCCAAACAATGAACAATTGACAGGGGATAACCAAACCACTATTCAAAATCCCTCTGAGGACAGTAAGAGCCCAGAGAGGAATGTTATTGGCGTTCAAACGCCAGAGAGGGAAGGAAAACTGGCATTAAACGCCCATTCCTTGCCCAGTTCTGGCGTTCAAACGCCAGAAAAGGGGGAAAAGTTGGCGTTAAACGCCCATTTTCCACCCAATCTTGGCGTTCAGACGCCAAGGGAGGATCAGACACCTGAGAGTGCTGACAGTAATCCCTCTAAAAAGGCTTCTTCAACCACTTCTGTAATGAATAAACCTGCAGCATCTAAGGTTGAAGAATATAAAGCCAAGATGCCTTATCCTCAAAAACCCGCCAAGCGGAACAGGATAAGCAATTTGCCCGCTTTGCAGACTATCTAAGGACTCTTGAAATAAAGATTCCGTTTGCAGAGGCACTTGAGCAAATACCTTCTTATGCTAAGTTCATGAAAGAAATCTTAAGTCATAAGAAGGATTGGAGAGAAACTGAAAAAGTGTTTCTCACTGAAGAATGCAGTGCAGTCATATTAAAGAGCTTACCAGAAAAGCTTCAAGATCCTGGAAGCTTTATGATACCATGCTCATTAGAAGGTGCTTGCACCAAGACAGCCCTATGTGATCTTGGAGCAAGCATCAATCTAATCCCTGCATCCACTATCAGAAAGCTTGGGTTGACTAGAGAAGTCAAACCAACCCGGATATGCCTCCAACTTGCTGATGGCTCCATTAAATATCCATCAGGCATAATAGAGGACATGATTGTCAAGGTTGGGCCATTTGCCTTTCCAACTGATTTTGTAGTGCTGGAAATGGAGGAGCACAAGAGTGCAACTCTCATTCTAGGAAGACCTTTCCTAGCAACTGGACGAACTCTCATTGATGTACAAAAAGGGGAAGTAACCTTGAGAGTCAATGAGGATGAGTTCAAGTTGAATGCTGTAAAAGCTATGCAGCATCCAGACACACCAAATGACTGCATGGGCGCTGACATTATTGACTCTTTGGTGGAAGAGATCAATATGACTGAAAGCCTAGAATCAGAGCTTGAGGACATCTTCAAAGATGCTCAACCTGATCAAGAAGAATCAGTGGAAACAAAGGGATTTTCGAAAATTCCTCAGGAGGAGGATAAGCCTCCCAAACCTGAACTCAAACCACTACCACCATCCCTGAAGCATGCGTTTCTGGGAGAGGGTGACACTTTTCCAGTGATTATAAGCTCTGCTTTAAATCCACAGGAAGAGGAAGCACTGATTCAAGTGCTAAGGACACACAAGACAGCTCTTGGGTGGTCCATAAGTGATCTCAAGGGCATTAGTCCAGCTAGATGCATGCACAAGATCCTGTTGGAGGATAATGCCAAACCAGTGGTCCAACCACAAAGGAGGCTAAATCCAGCCATGAAGGAGGTGGTGCAGAAAGAGGTCACTAAATTACTAGAGGCTGGGATTATTTATCCTATTTCTGATAGCCCCTGGGTGAGCCCTGTCCAAGTTGTCCCCAAAAAGGGAGGCATGACAGTGGTTCATAATGAAAAAAATGAACTGGTTCCCACAAGAACAGTCACAGGGTGGCGTAAGTGTATTGACTACAGAAGGCTCAATACAGCCACCAGAAAAGATCATTTTCCTTTATCATTCATAGACCAAATGCTGGAAAGACTAGCTGGTCATGATTATTACTGCTTTTTGGATGGCTATTCAGGTTACAACCAAATTGCAGTAGATCCTCAGGACCAAGAGAAAACAGCATTTACTTGCCCTTCTGGCGTGTTTGCCTACAGAAGGATGCCTTTTGGTCTGTGCAATGCACCTGTAACCTTTCAAAGGTGCATGCTCTCTATCTTCTCAGATATGGTAGAGAAATTTCTGGAAGTCTTCATGGATGACTTCTCAGTATACGGAGACTCATTCAGCTCCTGTCTTAACCACCTAGCACTTGTCCTGAAAAGGTGCCAAGAGACTAACCTGGTTTTAAACTGGGAGAAATGTCACTTTATGGTGACTGAAGGAATTGTCCTTGGGCACAAAATTTCAAGCAAGGGAATAGAGGTGGATAAGGCAA
>NW_026265040.1:37049-37610 GCF_000817695.3 Arachis duranensis | reverse complement strand
GAAAAATTACCACCACCTGCCAATGTTAAGGCAATCAGAAGCTTTCTGGGGCATGCAGGATTCTACAGAAGGTTCATAAAGGATTTTTCGAAAATTGCAAAACCTTTGAGTAACCTGCTAGCTGCTGACACACCATTTGTGTTTAACACACAGTGTTTGCAGGCATTTGAGACCCTGAAAGCTAAGCTGGTCACAACACCAATCATCTCTGCACCAGACTGGACATTACCATTTGAACTAATGTGTGATGCCAGTGACCATGCCATTGGTGCTATATTGGGAGAAAGGCATAATAAGATTTTGCACATCATTTACTATGCCAGCCGTGTTCTAAATGACGCACAGAAGAATTACACAACCACAGAAAAAGAGTTACTTGCAGTGGTCTATGCCATTGACAAGTTTAGATCCTATCTAGTGGGATCCAAAGTGGTTGTGTACACTGACCATGCTGCTCTTAAATACTTACTCACAAAGCAGGATTCAAAACCCAGGCGTATAAGATGGGTGTTGCTTCTGCAAGAGTTTGATATAGAAATAAGAGACAGAAAAGGGACAGAA
>NW_026265040.1:36147-36951 GCF_000817695.3 Arachis duranensis | reverse complement strand
CTACTGAGATCTCTGAGACTTTCCCAGATGAGCAACTCTTTGCCATTCAGGAAGCTCCATGGTTTGCAGATATTGCAAACTATAAGGCTGTGAGGTTCATACCCAAGGAGTACAGCTACGTGCAAAGAAAGAAATTAATTTTAGATGCCAAGTACTACCTCTGGGATGAACCATATCTCTTTAAGAGATGTGCAGACGGAATGATACGCAGATGTGTACCCAGAGAAGAAGCACAAAGGATCCTATAGCACTGCCATGGATCACAGTATGGAGGACATTTTGGAAGTGAGCGAACAGCTACTAAAGTCCTCCAATGTGGCTTCTACTGGCCTACTCTCTATAAAGATTCCCGAGAGTTTGTGCGTAACTGTGACTACTTAATTGTGACAGTTGCCAAAGATCTGTCAATCTGCCGCACAATTATGCCATGCCTCAACAAGGGATCTTGGAGATTGAATTTTTTGATGTATGGGGTATTGACTTCTTGGGGCCATTCCCACCATCATACTCAAACACTTATATTCTGGTGGCAGTGGACTATGTATCTAAGTGGGTAGAAGCAATTGCTACACCCACTAATGATACCAAGACCGTGCTAAAATTCCTCCAGAAACACATCTTCAGCAGGTTTGGTGTTCCCAGAGTACTAATAAGTTACGGGGGCACTCATTTCTGCAATAGACAGCTATACTCTGCTATGGTTAGATATGGAATCAGCCACAAAGTGGCGACTCCGTATCATCCATAGACAAATGGGCAAGCTGAGGTCTCTAACAGAGAGCTAAAAAGAATCCTGGAATGGAC
>NW_026265040.1:35187-35923 GCF_000817695.3 Arachis duranensis | reverse complement strand
GACAGAGAATCAAGCATTATCTTGAAGGGAATTTTGAGCAAGAATGCTCAAAATTGAGACTTGAGTAACTCTCAGTAAAAGTCCAGCTAAAGACAGTAAAGAAGCGCTTGCTGGGAGGCAACCCAGTCATTAGGAGGTTATATGATTTGTTCATACAGAGGCAAGTATCAAAAATGAAGGAATTCACAGAGTTACAGAAGGATTCAGCTCAAAAAGCAGAGAAAAAGAGCTTACTGGCGAAAAAATGCCAGTAAGGGACATTTTGGGCGTTTAACGCCAGGAATGGTGCCATTTTGGGAGTTAAACGCCAGAATGGGCACCATTCTGGGCGTTTAACGCCAGGTGTGCAGCATCCTGGGCGTTTAGAAAAACGCCCAGTGATAAAGGAATTCTGGCGTTTAACGCCAGCCAGGGCACCTGGCTGGGCGTTAAACGCCCAAAAGGGGCAACAAATGGGCGTTAAACGCCAGAATGGATGCCATTCTGGGCGTTTAACGCCAGAAAGGTGGGGGGACCACAATTTTGTTTTCAAATCAATTTTTTTCAAACTTTCGTTTTCTTACCCATATTTTTCCACAAAAACACACTTCAATCTCTCATCATTCACTTTCAAATTTTCAAAAATCTAAAATCCTTCTTCAAATCTCTCAAATCATTCCCTAATTTTGTTCAAAAAAATCACCCTTTTTTTTCAATTTCTTTCCATATCTTCTCAAATCTCCTTTCAAATTTCTTT
>NW_026265040.1:30341-32167 GCF_000817695.3 Arachis duranensis | reverse complement strand
TGACAGGGTGCGTTGAACATTTCCACTGAGAGGATGGGAGGTAGCCACTGACAACGGTGAAACCCTTGCATACAGCTTGCCATGGAAGGAGCCTTGCGTGCTTGAAGAAGAAGACAGTAGGAAAGCAGAGATTCAGAAGATGGAGCATCTCCAAAACCTCAACCTATTCTCCATTACTGCAAAACAAGTACTTAATTCATGTTCTTTTGCTTTTCACAATCAATCCTGATAATTTCTGATATCCTGACTAAGATTTACAAGATAACCATAGCTTGCTTCAAGCCGACAATCTCCGTGGGATCGACCCTTACTCACGTAAGGTATTACTTGGACGACCCAGTGCACTTGCTGGTTAGTTGTGCGGGATTGCAAAAGTGTGATTGCAATTTCGTGCACCAAAAAGCTAGCCTTGCCATGGTAGAGGACTTGTCGGCTATTTTGTAGATTTCATTGGAGATGACCTCATGAACTTCTACTTCCCCTCTAATCATGATGCTATGAATCATGATGGCCCGATCCACAGTAACTTCAGATCGGTTGCTAGTAGGAATGATGGAGCGTTGAATGAACTCCAACCATCCTCTAGCCACAGGCTTGAGGTCCAGTCTTCTTAGTTGAACTGGCTTGCCCTTGGAGTCTCTTTTCCATTGAGCTCCTTCCACACATATGTCCATTAGGACTTGGTCTAACCTTTGATTAAAGTTGTGAGATAATTCTTTGGATTTGGGTTCATACTTTGATCATGGTTCCTAGTGATCCATGCATTGGCATAGAACTCTTGAATCATTAAGATTCTGACTTGTTGCATGGGGTTGGTTAAGACTTCCCAACCTCTTCTTCGAATTTAATCTCGGATCTCCGGATACTCATTTTTATTGAGCTTGAAAGGGACCTCAGGGATCACCTTCTTCTTTGCCACAACATCATAGAAGTGGTCTTGATGGCTTTTGGAGATGAATCTTTCCATCTTCCATGACTCGGAGGTGGAAGCTTTTGTCTTCCCTTTTCCTTTTCTAGAGGATTCTCCGGCCTTAGGTGCCATTGATGGTAATGGAAAAACAAAAAGCTTATGCTTTTACCACACCAAACTTAAAAGATTGCTCGCCCTCAAGCAATAGAAGAAAGAAGAGAAGAAGAAGAAGAACAGAATATGGTAGAGAGGGAGAGATGTAGGTTCGGCCAAGGGGAAGAAGAGGGGGGTTGTGTTGTGTGAAAATGAAGTAGAATGGATGGGTATATATAAGGAAAAGGGGGGTGTTTGTTCGGCCATGTAGGGTGGGAATGGGTGCGAAAATGGTTTTGAATTTTTAAAGGTAGGTGGGGTTTATGGGGAAGAGTGGATGCATGTGAGTGATGAAGGAGGTGATTGGGAAGAAGAATTGAGGTGATTGGTGAAGAGTGTTGGGAAGTGTGACATGGGGAATAGTCATCACAAAATAGGATTAGGAGGTAAGGTGGGAATATAGTAGGTGGGGATCCTGTGGGATCTACAGATCCTGAGGTGATCCTGTAGGGTCCACAGATCTTGAGGTGTCAAGGAATTCCATCCCTGCACCAAATAGGCATGTAAATTGCCTTTGCACACCATTCTGGCGTTTAAACGCCGTGTGGTGCACATTCTGGGCGTTCAACGCCCATGTAAAGCATGTTTCTGGTGTTGAACGCCAGTTTCATGCTTGTTACTGGCGTTCAGCGCCAGAATGATGCTCTGTTCTGGCGTTGAACGCCAACCAGATGCATCTTACTGGCGTTGAACGCCAGCCTGTGCTTCCTCCAGGGTGCGAATTTTTTTTTCTGCTGTTTTTGACTCTGTTTTTAATTTTTTT
>NW_026265040.1:30020-30244 GCF_000817695.3 Arachis duranensis | reverse complement strand
AACAATAAAATAAAAATTAGATAAATAAAATTGGGTTGCCTCCCAACAAGCGCTTCTTTAATGTCAATAGCTTGACAGTGGCTCTCATGGAGCCACAAAGGTGATCAGGTCAATATTGTATAGTCCCAACACCAAACTTCGAGTTTGACTATGGGGGCTTTTCTTGACTCTGAACTGAGAGAAGCTCTTCATGCTTACTCTCTTTTGTCACAGAGGGATGGCCT
>NW_026265040.1:29245-29818 GCF_000817695.3 Arachis duranensis | reverse complement strand
TGTAAAGGCCTTCAACCTTTACTAACATGTCCTCCACTATTCCATAAGCTTGTCTCAATGACTTGTCTGCCAATTGTAATGAGAACAAGGCAGGTTGTACCTCAATAATTCCCAGCTTCTCCATTACAGAGAGTGGCATAAGATTTATCCCTGACCCCAGATCACATAGAGCCTTTTCAAAGGTCATGGTGCCTATGGTACAAGGTATTAAGAACTTGCCAGGATCTTGTTTCTTTTGAGGTAAAGTTTTCTGAATCCAGGTATCTAGTTCATTAATGAGCAAGGGAGGTTCACTTTCCCAAGTCTCGTTACCAAACAACTTGGCATTCAGCTTCATGATAGCTCCTAAATATTGAGCAACTTGCTCTCCAGTCACATTTTCATCCTCTTCAGAGGAAGAATAGTCTTTAGAGCTCATGAATGGCAAAAGGAGATTTAATGGAATCTCTATGGTCTCTATATGAGCTTCAGATTCCTTTGGATCCTTAATAGGAAGCTCCTTCTTGCTTGAGAGACATCCCAGGAGGTCTTCCTCACTAGGATTTTTGTCCTCCTCCTCCCTTGTGCATTCGA
>NW_026265040.1:25994-29082 GCF_000817695.3 Arachis duranensis | reverse complement strand
GATCATAAGCTTCTTCAGAAGCTGCCTCTCTAGTACTGTTGGATGCATGTTGCAATCCATTCAGATTTTGAGAGATTATGTTGACCTGTTGAGTCAACATTTTGTTCTGAGCCAATATGGCATTCAGAGCATCAATTTCAAGAACTCCTTTCTTCTGAGGTATCCTATTATTCACGGAATTCCTCTCAGAGGTGTACATGAATTGGTTGTTTGCAATCATGTCAATGAGTTCTTGAGCCTCTTCAGGCGTTTTCTTTAGGTGAATAGATCCACCTGCAGAATGGTCCAATGACATTTTCGAAAATTCAGATAGACCATAATAGAATATTTCTAATATGGTCCATTCTGAAAATATGTCAGATGGACATCTTTTAGTCAGCTGCTTGTATCTTTCCCAAGCTTCATAGAGGGATTCACCATCTTTTTGTTTGAAGGTTTAAACATCCACTCTAAGCTTGCTCAGCTTTTGAGGAGGAAAGAACTTAGCCAAGAAGGTCTTCTCTTGTTCTAATATTTCTGAAAGGTTACCTTTAGATTGTTGTAACTTAGCTTCTCTTAATTTTTTCTTCAGAGTCCTTTCAGGTTCTGGATCAATTTCAACTAGAGTGCCTTTATCCTTGTTCCTGCTCATATGAAAGAGAAGAAAACAAGAAAAGAAAGAGGAATCCTCTATGTCACAGTATAGAGATTCCTTTATGTTAGTAGAAAAAGAAAGGGGAGAAGAATGTAGAAGAGGGGATTCGGATATTAGGTGGAGAGGGGTGAAGAGAAGTGTTAGTAATTAAATAATTAAATAGAATAAGAAAAGAGATAGAGAATTTCGAAAATAATTTTGAAAAAGTGGTTAGTGATTTTCGAAAATCAGAGATAAGATAAGATTAAAATTAAAATTTAAAACAAAAAGAATTTTTGAAAAAAAGAGAAGTATTTTCGAAAATTAGAGAGGGAAGAGTAGTTAGTTGGTTTTGAAAAAGATAGGAAACAAACAAAAAGTTAGTTGATTGAAAAAGATATTAAAATCAAATTTGAAAAGATAGGAAGATAAGAAGTTAGATAAGATATTTTGAAATCAAATTTTGAAAAAGATAAAATTTTTGAAAAAGATAAGATAAAAGATAAAAAGATTTAATTTTTAAAAATTTTAAAATTACTTACTTCACTAACAAGAAACTACAAGATAAGATTCTAGAACTTAAAAATTGAACCTTTCTTAACAAGAAAGTAACAAACTTCAAGTTTTTGAACCAATCACATTAATTGTTAGCTAATTTTCGAAAATTAGATGTAAAAGATAAGAAAAAGATTTTGAAAATATTTTGAAAAAGATTTTTGAAATTTTCGAAAATAATAGAAATGAAAAAGATATGATTTTTGAAAAAGATTTTAAAAAGATAAGATTTTTAAAATTGAAAATTTGACTTGACTTGTAAGAAACAACTAATTTTAAAAAATTTTTGACCAAGTCAACCAAAAATTTCGAAAATTTGGAGGGAAATAAGGAAAAGATATTTTTTTGATTTTTGAAATTTTAAAGATGAGAGAGAAAAACATAAAAATGACCCAAAATATGAAAATTTTGGATCAAACACATAATGCATGCACGAACACTATGAATGTCAAGATGAACACCAAGAACACTTTGAAGATCATGATGAACATCAAGAACATATTTTTGAAAAATTTTTTGATGCAAAGAAAACATGCAAGACACCAAACTTAGAAATCTTTAATGCATGGACTCTAACAAACAAAAAATGCATATGAAAAATAACAAACAACACAAAACAAGAAGTCATCAAGATCAAACAAGAAGACTTGTCAAGAACAACTTGAAGATCATGAAGAACACTATGATTGCATGGAATTTCGAAAAATGCAAGAAAAAATTTTTAAAGCATGCAATTGACACCAAACTTAAAAATTAACTCAAGACTCAAACAAGAAACACAAAATATTTTTTACTTTTATGATTTTATGATTTTTTTATTAATTTTTTCGAAAACATTCTTTTAGAAAAACGAAAATAAAAGACAAATTTTGAAAAAGATTTTTGAAAAGTTTTTTGAAAATAAAATTACCTAATCTGAGCAACAAGATGAACCGTCAGTTGTCCATACTCAAACAATCCCCGGCAACGGCGCCAAAAACTTGGTGGACGAAATTGTGATACAAGAGTTCCAGGCACTGTTAGAGAAGCTTTTTCTTTCAACAACTCCGTTCAACTTAACCAGCAAGTGTACTGGGTCATCCAAGTAATACCTTACGTGAGTAAGGGTCGATCCCACAGAGATTGTTGGTATGAAGCAAGCTATGGTCACCTTGTAAATCTCAGTTAGGCGGATTAAATTGGTTTATGATGAGTTCGAAAATTAATAATAAATAGAAAATAAAAAGGGATAGAAATACTTATGTAAAGCAATAGTGGGAATTTCAGATAAGCGTGTGAAGATGCTGTGCTCCTCTCGTATCTCTATTTTCTTATTACATTCATCCAATCCTTCCTACTCCTTTCCATGGCAAGCTGTATGTAGGGCATCACTGTTGTCAATGGCTACATCCCATCCTCTCAGTGAAAATGTTCCTATGCTCTGTGGTGCACGAAATTGCAATCACACTTTTTGCAACCCCGCACAACTAACCAGCAAGTGCACTGGGTCGTCCAAGTAATACCTTACGTGAGGAAGGGTCGATCCCACGGAGATTGTCGGCTTGAAGCAAGCTATGGTTATCTTGTAAATCTTAGTCAGGATATCAATAATTATCAAGGTTGATTGTGAAAAGTAAAAGAACATGAAATAAGTACTTGTTTTGCAGTAATGGGGAACAGGTTGAGGTTTTGGAGATGCTCCATCTTCTGAATCTCTGCTTTCCTACTGTCTTCTTCTTCAAGCACGCAAGGCTCCTTCCATGGCAAGCTGTATGCAAGGGTTTCACCGTTGTCAGTGGCTACCTCCCATCCTCTCAGTGGAAATGTTCAACGCACCTTGTCACCACCCTGTCACGGCACGGCTATCCATCTGTCAGTTCTCAATCAGGCCGGAATAGAATCCAGTGATTCTTTTGCGTCTGTCACTAACGCCCCGCCTTC
>NW_026265040.1:24436-25926 GCF_000817695.3 Arachis duranensis | reverse complement strand
AGTAGTAATTGCATTAATCCATCAAGACACAGCAGAGCTCCTCACCCCCAACCATGGGGTTTAGAGACTCATGTTGTGGAAGATACAATGAGAAACGTGTAAAGTGTCATGAGGTACAGATACAATGTCAAAAGATCCTATTAATAGTAAGCTAGTAACCTAGGGTATACAGAAATGAGTAAATGACGTAAAAATCCACTTCTGGGTCCACTTAGTGTGTGCTTTGGCTGAGCATTGAAGCTTTCATGTGTAGAGACTTTTTCTGGAGTTAAACGGCAGCTTTCATGCTAGTTTGGGCGTTTAACTCCAATTTTTATGCCAGTTCCAGCGTTAAACGCTGGGAATTTTGAAGCTGATTTGCAATGCCGGTTTGGGCCATCAAATCTCGGGCAAAGTATGGACTATTATACATTGCTGGAAAGCCCAGGATGTCTACTTTTCAATGATATTGAGAGCGCGCCAATTGGGCTTCTTTAGCTCCAGAAAATCCACTTCGAGTGCAGGGAGGTCAGAATCCAACAGCATCTACAGTCCTTTTCAGCCTCTGAATCAGATTTTTGCTCAGGACCCTCAATTTCAGCCAGAAAATACCTGAAATCACAGAAAAACACACAAACTCATAGTAAAGTCTAGAAAAGTGAATTTTAACTAAAAACTAATAAAAATATACTAAAAACTAACTAGATCATACTAAAAACATACTAAAAACAATGCCAAAAAGCGTATAAATTATCCGCTCATCACAACACCAAACTTAAATTGTTGCTTGTCCCCAAGCAACTGAAAATCCAAGTAGGATGAAAAGAAGAGAATATACTATAGACTCCAAAATATCAAGGAAACTTAGCTCCAATTAGATGAGCGGGACTAGTAGCTTTTTGCTTCCGAACAGTTTTGGCATCTCACTTTATCCTCTGAAGTTCAAAATGATTGGCATCTATAGGAACTCATAACTCAGATAGTGTTATTGATTCTCCTAGTTAAGTATATTGATTCTTGAACATAGCTAGTGTATGAGTCTTGGCTGTGGCCCAAAGCACTCTGTTTTCCAGTATTACCACCAGATACATACATGCCACAGACACATACTTGGGTGAAACTTTTTAGATTGTGACCCAGCTTTGCTAGAGTCCCCAATTAGAGGTGTCCAGGGTTCTTAAGCACACTCTTTTTGCCTTGGATCACAACTTTATTTCTTTCTTTTTCTCTCTCTTCTTTTTTTTTCGATTTTTTTTTGAATTCACTGCTTTTTCTTGCTTCAAGAATCAATCTGATGATTTTTCAGATCCTCAATAACAGTTCTTTTTTTCCTCATCCTTTCAAGAGCCAACAATTTTTTAACATTCTCAAAACAACAAATTCAAAAGACATATGCACTGTTCAAGCATTCATTCAGAAAACAAAAAGTATTGTCACCACATCAAACTAATTCAACTAGTTTCAATGATAAATTTCGAAATCCTGTACTTCTTGTTCTTTTGTAATAAAAA
>NW_026265040.1:22752-23748 GCF_000817695.3 Arachis duranensis | reverse complement strand
TTTGAAGATTTCTCTTATTTTGTCCAGATGGGAGTAGATAACTTTCCCTCTGACCATGGTTCTGTAGGTATGGTAAGCAGTTCCAGTCATTCTCTGCTTATCTGTTAGCCACAGATTTGAGTAGAATTCCTGAACCATATTTCTTCCAACCTTTATCTCAGGATTGGTTAGAACTTCCCATCCTCTGTTTCGAATTTGCTCTTGGATCCCCGGATATTCATCTTCTTTCAGATCAAATTTAACTTCCGGGATCACTGACCTCAGACCCATTATTTTGTGATAATGGTCTTCATGTTCTTTGGTTAAGAACTTCTCTTGATTCCAAAGATTCTTTGGATTATTCTCTTTCTTTCCTCTTAAATTGGTTTGTTTTCCCTTAGGAGCCATGATCTTGATGAATCTTGACTCAGTGATCACGGAAAAGCACACCAAACTTAGAGGTTTGCTTGTCCTCAAGCAAAAGAAAGGAAAGAAGAGAGAGAAGAGAAGAGCAAATTCGAATGGTGTGGGGGAATAGGGAGGCCGATCGTGTATAAATAAGGGGGGAGGAGAAATTTCAAAAATTTGGAAGGAGATTTGAGAAGATATGGAAAGAAATTGAGAGGAGGGTGAGTTTTTGAATAAGATTTGGAATTGATTTGAGAGAGATTTGAAGAATGATTTTGATTTTTGAAGATTTGAAGGTGAATGATGAAAGGTTGAAATGTGTTTATGTAGAAAAGTATGGGTCAAAAAAAAAAGAAAGTTTGAAAAAAAATTTGATCGGAAAGCAAAATCTTGGTCCCCCACCTTTCTGGCGTTAAACGCCCAGAATGGTATCCATTCTGGCGTTTAACGCCCATTTAACGCCAGGATTCCCTTTATCACTGGGCGTTTTGCTAAACGCCCAAGATGCTACACAGCTGGCGTTAAACGCCCAGAATGGTGCCCATTCTGGCGTTTAACGCCCAAAATGGCACCTTTACTGGCGTTAAACGCCCAGAATGGTGCCCATTT
>NW_026265040.1:20487-22566 GCF_000817695.3 Arachis duranensis | reverse complement strand
TAATGACTGGGTTGCCTCCCAGCAAGCGCTTCTTTATTGTCTTTAGCTGGACCTTCACTGAGAATCATTCAAGCCTCAGTTTTGAGCATTCTTGCTCAAAATTGATTTCAAGATAATGTTTGATCCTCTGTCCATTAACAATGAACTTTTTGTTAGAATCAATATCCTGAAGCTCAACATATCCATATGGTGACACTCCTGTAATCACATACGGACCCCTCCATCGGGATTTAAGTTTTCCTGGGAACAATCTGAGCCTAGAGTTGAAGAGCAGAACTTCTTGTCCTGGCTCAAAGACTCTGGATGACAACTTCTTGTCATGCCACTTCTTTGCCTATTCCTTATAAATCTTTGCATTTTCAAAGGCACTGAGTCTAAATTCATCTAGCTCATTTAGCTGGAGTAATCTCTTTTCACCAGCTAACTTAGCATCCAAGTTTAGGAATCTGGTTGCCCAGTAGGCTTTATGTTCCAGTTCCACGGGCAAATGATAGGCCTTGCCATACACAAGTTGGTATGGTGAGGCAGATGACAGGCCTTGCCATACACAAGTTGGTATGGTGAGGTTCCTATTGGGGTCTTAAATGCTGTTCTGTATGCCCATAGAGCATCATCCAAGCTCCTTGCCCAATCCTTCCTTCGGGTCATCACAGTCCGTTCTAGGATTCTTTTTAGTTCTCTGTTAGAGACTTCAGCTTGCCCATTTGTCTGTGGATGATACGGGGTAGCCACTTTGTGACTAATTCCGTATCGGACCATAGCAGAGTACAGCTGTTTATTGCAGAAATGAGTGCCCCCATCACTGATTATGACTCTGGGAACACCAAATCTGCTAAAGATGTGTTTCTGGAGGAATTTCAGCACAGTCTTAGTATCATTAGTGGGTGTAGCAATTGCTTCTACCCACTTAGATACATAGTCCACTGCCACCAGAATGTAAGTGTTTGAGTATGATGGTGGGAATGGACCCATAAAGTCAATTCCCCATACATCAAACAACTCGATCTCTAAGATCCCTTGTTGAGGCATGGTGTATCCATGAGGTAAGTTACCAGCTCTTTGGCAGCTGTCACAGTTACGCATAAACTCTCGGGCATCTCTATAGAGAGTAGGCCAGTAGAAGCCACATTGGAGGACCTTAGTGGCTGTTCGCTCACTTCCAAAATGTCCCCCATACTGTGATCCATGGCAATGCCATAGGATCCTCTGTGCTTCTTTTCTGGGTACACATCTTTGGATCATTCCGTCTACACATCTCTTAAAGAGATATGGTTCATCCCATAGGTAGTACTTGGCATCTGAAATTAATTTCTTTCTTTGCACTCTGCTGTACTCCTGTGGTATAAACCTCACAGCTTTATAATTTGCAATATCTGTAAACCATGGAGCTTCCTGGATGGCAAAGAGTTGCTCATCTGGGAAAGTCTCAGAAATCTCAATAGAAGGGAGGGACGCCCCAGCTACTGGTTCTATTCGGGACAGATGATCAGCTACCTGGTTCTCTATCCCTTTTCTGTCTCTTATTTCTATATCAAACTCTTGCAGAAGCAACACCCATCTTATAAGCCTGGGTTTTGAATCCTGCTTTGTGGGTAAGTATTTAAGAGCAGCATGGTCAGTGTACACAACCACTTTGGACCCCACTAAGTAGGATCTAAACTTGTCAATGGCATAGACCATTGCAAGTAACTCTTTTTCTGTGGTTGTGTAATTCTTCTGTGCATCATTTAGAACACGGCTGGCATAATAAATGACATGCAAAAGCTTGTTATGCCTCTGTCCCAACACTGCACCAATGGCATGGTCACTGGCATCACACATTAGTTCAAATGGCAATGTCCAATCTGGTGCAGAGATGATTGGTGCTGTGACCAGCTTAGCTTTCAGGGTCTCAAATGCCTGCAGACACTGTGTGTCAAACACAAATGGTGAGTCAGCAGCTAGCAGGTTACTCAAAGGTTTTGCAATTTTCGAAAAATCCTTTATGAACCTTCTGTAGAATCCTGCATGCCCCAGAAAGCTTCTGATTGCCTTAACATTGGCAGGTGGTGGTAATTTTTCAATTACCACTACCTTTGC
>NW_026265040.1:19393-19844 GCF_000817695.3 Arachis duranensis | reverse complement strand
TGTGTGTCCTTAGCACTTGAATCAGTGCTTCCTCTTCCTGTGGATTTAAAGCAGAGCTTATAATCACTGGAAAAGTGTCACCCTCTCCCAGAAATGCGTATTTCAGGGATGGTGGTAGTGGTTTGAGTTCAGGTTTGGGAGGCTTATCCTCCTCCTGAGGAATTTTCAAAAATTCCTTTGTTTCCTCTGGTTCTTCTTGATCAGGTTGAGCATCCTTCAAGATGTCCTCAAGCTCTGATTCTAGGCTTTCAGTCATATTGATCTCTTCTACCAGAGAGTCAATAATGTCAGCGCACATGCAGTCATTTGGTGTGTCTGGATGCTGCATAGCTTTTACAGCATTCAACTTAAACTCATCCTCATTGACTCTCAGGGTTACTTCCCCTTTTTGTACATCAATAAGAGTTCGTCCAGTTGCTAGGAAAGGTCTTCCTAGAATGAGAGTTGCACT
>NW_026265040.1:18437-19242 GCF_000817695.3 Arachis duranensis | reverse complement strand
CCATCAGCAAGTTGGAGGCATATCCGGGTTGGTTTGACTTCTTCAGTCAACCCAAGCTTTCTGCTAGTGGATGTAGGTATTAGATTGATACTTGCTCCAAGATCACATAGGGCTGTCTTGGTGCAAGCGCCTTCTAATGTGCATGGTATCATAAACCTTCCTGGATCTTGAAGCTTTTCTGGTAAGCTTTTCAGGATGACTGCACTGCATTCTTCAGTGAGAAATATTTTTTTAGTTTCTCTCCAATCCTTCTTATGACTTAAGATCTCTTTCATGAACTTAGCATAAGAAGGTATTTGCTCAAGTGCCTCTGCAAACGGAATCTTTATTTCAAGAGTCCTTACATAGTCTGCAAAGCGGGCAAATTGCTTATCCTGTTCTGCTTGGCGGAGTTTCTGAGGATAAGGCATCTTGGCTTTATATTCTTCAACCTTAGATGCTGCAAGTTTGTTCCTTACAGAAGTGGTTGAAGAAGCCTTTTTAGAGGGATTACTGTCAGCACTCTCAGGTGTCTGATCCTCCCTTGGCGTCTGAATGCCAGAATTGGGTGAAGATTGGGCGTTTAACGCCAACTTCTCTCCCTTCTCTGGCGTTTGAATGCCAGAACTGGGCAGGGAATGGGCGTTTAACGCCAGCTTTCCCCCTTTTCTGGCGTTTGAACGCCAAAAGTATTCCTCTCTGGGCTCTTACTGTCCTCAGAGGGATTTTGGACAGTGGTTTGGTTATCCTCTGTCAATTGTTCCTTATTTGGCTTTTTGCTCTTTTGAGTAGTGTTATTCAATGTCTTCCCACTCCTCAGTTGAAC
>NW_026265040.1:17954-18275 GCF_000817695.3 Arachis duranensis | reverse complement strand
TCAGGAGCAATTGTTGATTAAGCTCAATCATCTGTTCTTGAGGATTAGGATCAGTGGCTACTGCCATGACTTCCTCTTTTGTAGAGAACTCATTGCTAGAGTATAAATGTTGATTTCTAGCAACAGTGTCTATAAGCTCTTGAGCCTCTTCAATTGTCTTCCTCATATGTATAGATCCACCAGCTGAGTGGTCTAAAGACATCTTAGCTTTTTCTATAAGCCCATAGTAGAAGATGTCTAACTGTACCCACTCTGAAAACATTTCAGAGGGGCATTTTCTTAGCATACCTCTATACCTCTCCCAGGCATTATAAAGGGATT
>NW_026265040.1:17033-17908 GCF_000817695.3 Arachis duranensis | reverse complement strand
GTTGAGGGTTTAGCTCAAAGCTGCTTGCTTTGATGGGAGGTATACAGATGCTACTCCCATATGCAGCTGTAATGGGGTTAGCAAATGACCCCAAAGTCCTTCTGGACTGCTCAATTCCACTTAGGTCCATGATGGAGAAAGGGAAATGATATGGATTGCAAGTAAATTAATTTTTTTTAAAAAAAAATGACCGAAAATAATAAAATAAAACAAAAGGAAAATAAAATAAAATTTTGAAAACTAAAAGAAAAATAAAATCAAAGCAAATTGGAAACTAAATCAATCAACTAATTAAAAAGATTTTGGAATTGGCAATTAAAAAGATATGATTGAAAATTATTTTGAAAAAGATTTGAAAATTTTTTTTTTGAAATGAGGAAAGAGAAAAACAACAAAATGACACCAAACTTAAAATTTTTAGAAAATCAGACACAAATTTTCGAAAACTTAAAGGAAAAACACAAAGAAGACACCAAACTTAGAATTTTTAAGGATCAAAAAGGGACTAAGGACATGCAAATTCGAAAATTAAAAGAAAAGCAAAAGCATGCAATTGACACCAAACTTAAAATATGAAACTAGACTCAACTAAAAGACTCTAAACCAACAAAAATAAAACAGTCCTAATCTAAGCAACAAGATAAGCCGTCAGTTGTCCAATCTCGAACAATCCCCGGCAACGGCGCCAAAAACTTGGTGCACGAAATTGCAAGCACACTTTTTGCAACCCCGCACAACTAACCAGCAAGTGCACTGGGTCGTCCAAGTAATACCTTACGTGAGTAAGGGTCGACCCCACGGAGATTGTCGGCTTGAAGCAAGCTATGGTTATCTTGTAAATCTTAGTCAGGATATCAATAATTATCAAGGTTGAC
>NW_026265040.1:16514-16682 GCF_000817695.3 Arachis duranensis | reverse complement strand
CGTCACAGTCATTCAATCATTGAATCCTACTTAGAATACCACAGACAAGGTTTAGACCTTCCGGATTCTCTTGAATGCCGCTATCAGTTCTAGCTTATACCACGAAGATTCTGATTAAAGAATCCAAGAGATATCTACTTAATCTAAGGTAGAACGGAGGTGGTTGTT
>NW_026265040.1:15881-16366 GCF_000817695.3 Arachis duranensis | reverse complement strand
AGTAGTAATTGCATTAATCCATCAAGACACAGCAGAGCTCCTCACCCCCAACCATGGGGTTTAGAGACTCATGACGTGGAAGGTACACAAAGAAACGTGTAAAGTGTCATGAGGTGAAGATACATTGTCCAAAGATCCTATTAATAGTAAGCTAGTAACCTAGGGTATACAGAAATGAGTAAATGACGTAAAAATCCACTTCTGGGTCCACTTAGTGTGTGCTTGGGCTGAGCATTGAAGCCTTCATGTGTAGAGACATTTTCTGGAGTTAAACGCCAGCTTTCATGCTAGTTTGGGCGTTTAACTCCAATTTTTATGCCAGTTCCAGCGTTAAACGCTGGGAATTCTGAAGCTGATTTGCAACGCCGGTTTGGGCCATCAAATCTCGGGCAAATTATGGACTATTATACATTGATGGAAAGCCCAGGATGTCTACTTTTCAACGCCGTTGAGAGCGCGCCAATTGGGCTTCTGTAGCTCCAGAT
>NW_026265040.1:7653-15769 GCF_000817695.3 Arachis duranensis | reverse complement strand
GTCTCTGAATCAGATTTTTGCTCAGGACCCTCAATTTCAGCCAGAAAATACCTGAAATCACAGAAAAACACACAAACTCATAGTAAAGTCCAGAAAAGTGAATTTTAACTAAAAACTAATAAAAATATACTAAAAACTAACTAGATCATACTAAAAACATACTAAAAACAATGCCAAAAAGCGTATAAATTATCCGCTCATCACTCTGTCACAGCACGGCTAATTATCTGTCGGTTCTCAATCAGGTTGGAATAGAATCCCTTGATTCTTTTGCGGTTGTCATCACGCCCAGCCTTCAGGAGTTTGAAGCTCGTCACAATCATTCAATCCCAGAATCCTACTCAGAATACCATAGACCAGGTTTAGACTTTCCGGATCCTCATGAATGCCGCCATCTATCTAGCTTATACCACGAAGATTCTGTTGGGGAATCTAAGAGATATGCGCCCGGCCTAAAGTAGAACGGAAGTGGTTGTCAGTCACGCGCGTTCATAGGTGAGAATGATGATGAGTGTCACGGATCATCACAATCATCAAAGTTAAGCATAACGTATATCTTGGAATAAGGATAGAAGAGAATTGAATAGAAAGTAATAATAATTGTATTGAAACTTGAGGTACAGCAGAGCTCCACACCCTTAATCTATGGTGTGCAGAAACTCCACTGTTGAAAATACATAAGTAAAAGGTTCAGGCATGGTCGAATGGCCAGCCCCCTAAAACGTGATCAATAGCCTCTTAAGATGAAGAATAATACAAAACTGAGACCAAAGATGGAACGTGGTCAAAATACGACTAATACACTAGTAAAAAGGCTTATTTATACTAAACTAGCTACTAGGGTTTACATAAGTAAGTAATTGATGCATAAATCCACTTCCGGGGCCCACTTGGTGTATGCTTGGGCTGAGCTTGATCTATCCACAAGCTAAGGCTTTTCTTGGAGTTGAACTCCAAGTTATAACGTGTTTTGGGCGTTCAACTCCGGATCATGACGTTTTTCTGGCGTTTAACTCCAGACAGCAGCATGTACTTGGCGTTCAACGCCAAGTTACGTCGTCAATTTCCGAATAAAGTATGGACTATTATATATTGCTGGAAAGCTCTAGATGTCTACGTTCCAACGCCGTTGGGAGCGCGCCAATTGAAGTTCTGTAGCTCCAGAAAATCCATTTCGAGTGCAGGGAGGTCAGATTCCAACAACATCAGCAGTCCTTTTGCCAGCCTTTTTCGGAATTTTACTCAAGTCCCTCAATTTCAGCCAGAAATTACCTGAAATCACAGAAAAACACACAAACTCATAGTAAAGTCCAGAAATGTGAATTTAACATAAAAACTAATGATAACATCCCTAAAAGTAGCTTGAACTTACTAAAAACTACCTAAAAACAATGCCAAAAAGCGTATAAATTATTCGCTCATCAACCACCTTCTTGAGGATTTGTGACACGATGAAGTCCAATGGAGTCCATCCCGATGTTTATAGGTTGCTCTTGTTCCCCTTTTCACTTAGGGACAAGGCATCCAAGTGGCTTGAATCCTTTCCAAAGGAGAGCTTGACTAATTGGGAAGAGGTAGTGAACAAGTTTTTGGCAAGGTTTTATCCCCCTCAAAGGATCAATAGGCTGAGAACTGAAGTGCAGACGTTTAGACAGCAAGATGGGGAGACACTTTTTGAAGCTTGGGAATGGTTCAAGGACCTAACAAGGAGATGCCTACCAGAGATGTTTAATGAGTGGGTCCAACTTCACATCTTCTATGAAGGTCTTTCATATGAGTCAAAGAAGGCTGTGGATCATTCATCAGGAGGCTCTTTAAACAAGAAGAAAACCATTGAAGAAGCCATAGATGTCATTGAAACAGTTGCTAAAAATGACTACTTCTATGCATCCGAAAGAAGTAACACTAGAGGAGTAATGGAGCTGAACCACATGGATGTACTGTTAGCCCAAAACAAGATGATCACCAAGCAGCTAGCAGATCCTACCAAAAAGGTGGAAGAGAACCAAGTTGCAGCAGCCATCACCTCATCACCAGCTCAAGAAGGAGTAAACATAGGAGAAGAAGGTGACTGGGAGCAAGCCAACTATGTGGGAAACTCACCTAGACAAATCCATGATCTATACTCCAAAACATACAACTCTGGATGGAGAAATCACCCTAACTTTAGATGGGGAAATCAACAAGACCAAGGGCAAGATCAGAGACGCCACAACTTCAACTCCAACATAAATGCTACACATCAAAACACCTCACAGAGATATTACCAGCATCCATCTAACCAACCTTCTCAACCACCTAATCTCAACCCACCATCATTAACAGATGATAGGCTTTCAAAGATTAAGGCTCTACTTGAAAACATATACAGAGAAGTCCAAGACAACAAAGTGTTTAAGGAAGAAGTGCGAGCTAATATCAAGAACCAAGGATAAAACATCAAGAGATTGGAGTCCTAAGTAGGGTACCTATCTCAACAAATTCCCAAACCTACTGATGGATTCCCCAATGATACAGAGAAGAATCCAAGAGGAGAAACAAAGAATGTAAGATGGGAAGAATGCAAAATGATAATCACAAGTGATGAGGGGAGTATGAATGGAGTAGAACACCTCCAAAATAACCAAAAGGAAAGCCAGTAGGAAGGAAGCTGTGCAACTCAGCTTACATCCAAGGAAGAGCTAAAGAAGAAGGAGGTATTGAACCCATATGCACCTTTTCCCCACAGGCTTAAAGGTGGTGTAGCAGGGAGAATGTACTCAAGCTTTCTTGATATGTTTGCATCTCTAGATGTAAATATACCATTCATTAAAGCCCTCCAACAGATGCCTTTCTACATCAAGTATATAAAGGAGCTACTAGCCAGAAAAAGTCCATTGAAGGGTGGACAAACAATCAAGATGAACAGAGATTGCAATGCTCTCATTCAACCAGGGCCACCCACAAAGAAGGAGGATCCAGGGAGTTTCCACTTAAGGCAATTGGAGCGTTAGTGACAAAGGTGAGTGTCACTAACGCTTTCGAAGGTGATAGATACCCACGTTAAGAGCTACGTTAGCCAAGCTAACGTGAGATCTAACGTAGGGGCAAGAGGCAAGCAACGTTAATGGGAAAAGTGATTCCCATTAACGTTTGCGAAAAGGGGCACTCGCCAACGTTAATGGGAAAAGTGAGTCCCATTAACGTTGGCCAAGGATTGAGTAAGAAACGTTAGTATTCACGTTAAGATTACTAATGTTGGAATTAACGTGGGTATATAAGGGTGGAACGTTAGTGGAAAAAGTGAATGCCACTAACGTTTTTGCACCCAAAATGTTACTCAACGTTAATCTCACTAAATGCCCAAGCCTAATTCATATTTCTCTGCAAGCTGGGCCCACTAAAGATGAGAATTGCTTCAACTCAAGGTCCAGAGCCCACATCCAAGACTTGAAGAACTCACTAGAAGATCATGAGGAGTAGTATATATAGGAGTAGTTTTGAACTAGAGAGAAGCTTAGCACTTTTGGAAACTACTCTCTGCATATTTACTTTTCTGTACTTCTAGCATGGATTCTTCTTTTTTTCCATTTTTCATTCCTAGAGCTATGAACAACTAAACCCCTTTCATTAGGTTAGGGAGCTCTGTTGTAATTTGATGGATCAATTATAGTTTTCATTCTTCTTTTCTTCTTTCTTTTCTCTTGATCTTACTAAAAAGCTTTCGATCTTAATTCAATTGTTAGTTGTCTTGGAAAAGAAACTCTCCATAATTGGATCTCCTTTGAACCTTGGAAAAGGGATGAGGAAATCATGCTAGAAATGCTTTCTCATGTTGGACCAAATTGGGGTTTGGATGGATATTGTGACATTTAATCCTCCCAACACTTTGATTTGGAAATACATGTGGTATAATCAGTGACCACACTTTCATCTCTTCCCATGAGCAATTAAATAAAGAAATTGGGCAATTGTTCAAGCTTAGAGAGATTGGATTGCCAAGGAGTTGTGATCCAATCACTTAAGATTGCCAAAGAGATTAATGAATGCATTGATTGAGGAAGAGATGAGAATGAACTTGATCCAGAGAATGCAACATCTCCTAAACCCAATGATCTCCCCATTTCTGATCTTACCCATTCTATTTACTTTCTGCCATTTAATATCCTGCTCATTACCCCAACTCCCCATTTAAGATTCTGCACTTTAATTTTTGTTATTTACTTTCCAGTCATTTAAATTTCTGCATCTCAATCTCAATTCTATTTAGCTCAACTAGCATATTCTTCTAACTAAAGTTGCTTGACCAATCAATCCTTGTGGGATTCGACCTCACTCTATTGTGAGTTTTACTTGACGACAATTCGGTATACTTGTCGAAGGAAAATTTGTTGAGAGACAAGTTTTCACGCATCATGAACCCAAAGGCTTACAAGCTCATACTCTTCACCTTTGCTTTAAGGAACAGAGCAAAGTTATGGCTGGATTTTCAGCCTAAAGAGAGCCTGGACACATGGTAGAAGGTGGTCAATAGGTTTTTGACCAAATTTTTTCCACCTCAAAATCTGAGTAAGCTTAGGGTAGAAGTCTACACTTTCAGACAGAAGGAGGGAGAATTCCTCTATGAAGCCTAGAAGAGGTACAAACAGCTGATCAGGAGATGCCCTCTTGACATGATCTCAGAGTGGACCTTGTTGGAGATATTCTATGATGGTCTCTCTGAGATGTCAAAAATGTTACTGGATCACTCTACTAGTAGCTTACTCCACATGAAGAAGACGCTTGAGGAGGCGCAAGATCTCATTGAGATGGTTGCAAACAACCAGTATATGTACACTTCTGATGGAAACCCTGTGAACACTAGGACTACTCAGAAGAGAGGAGTCATAGAGGTGGACACTTTGAACGCCATTTTGTCTTAGAACAAGCTCATGTCCCAGCAGATCAACATGATCTCCCAGCACCTGAGTGGGGTGCAGAGTTCAGCTGCTAATGCTCAAAAGGCAGCTTATGAAGGGGACGCTGGTGACAATGCTTGGACCACCATAGAGGAGGTGAACTACATGGAAAATTCCTCCAGAAATTCCAATAATAATCCTTATTCAAATAGTTTTAATCAGGGATGGAGAAATCATCCTAACTTTGGGTAGAAAGATCAGCAGAGGCCTCAACAAGGCTTCAACAATAATCAGGATGGAACCAACCAGAATAGGTTTAATAACAGACAGTTCCAACCCTCTCAGCAGCAGATGGAGATGCCTACACAAAGCCTCTCTGACCTGGCTACAATAGTTTCTAACCTCTCCAAGACCACTCATAGTTTCATGGCTGAAACTAGGTCATCCATTTAGAATTTGGAGATACAGATATGCCAGCTGAGCAAGAGGATACCCGAGGCTCCCTCCAACACTCTTCCAAGTAACATGGAAGTAAATCCAAGGGAAGAGTGCAAGACCCTCACTATGGAAGCCGAGGCCGAACCTAAGGAGGAACCTACTACTGGGGAAATAAAGGAGAACAAGGCTCAGGAGGAGACTGTGAGTGTCGATGGCGCGTACACGTGGATATGTAAAACAGGCATAAGCGTGAGCTACGTGCACGCGTAGAATGGCAAAATTCACCATCGATGCGTACGCATGGGTCACGCATATGCGTTACTGAACGAATGTTGGAGGTCCAACGTTATCTCAAATGTTGCCTCCAATGTCCGCGACGAGCAGCCCTGATTTGGAATTGAAAAATTTGCATCGACGCATACGCATGGGAAACGTGTATACGTGGATGCATATTTTGGCCAGACACACAAATGCGTGAGCAATGCACAGGCACAAAATGCTGAATTAATGCGTACGCGTCTATGAAGCGTACGCATGGAATGGAAAAATGGCAATGCATGCGTAAGCGTGGTGTACGCGCACGCGTGGATGCGCGAACGTTGGTGCGCCAACGTTGAGTCAAACGCTGATGACAGTAACCAGAATTCAATTTTTATGCAGTGTTTGAGCTCAACGTTTTCACAAAAATGTTGCCACCAACGTTAAGGCCAATTTTAGTACTAAATGGCACCCTGCAAGTTGTGAACATTTAGCCAAGGTCAACTAGAGTGATTCTTTCCTGCTTCAATCAAGGCCAAGGCCCAAATCCAAGTACACTGGAGACCCAATTAAAGAGGAGAAGAAGCCTACAAATAGAAGAATGTTTGAAGATGAAAAGGGGATCGGAAGGCTGGGTTGGCATAGGAGTTAGTTTGTTAGATCTAAATTTGTATTTGTTCCTTCTGCAATTTTCCCCTTTTAAATTTCTCTATAACTTTCCGTTTCATGGTTTTACTTGAGCTATGATGAACTAAACCCCAAATTCATTAGAGGGTGGAGCTCTATTGTAATTCTAATAAATCAATGAAATTCTTCTTCTTCTCAATTCAATTTTGTAGCTATTGGATATCTTCTGTTTTGATTTCAAATTCTTTACTCCGGAAGGGGGTTGAATTCAATTGAATGCTCGTGTGAGCCTCAGAAAGGGAATCACTTGCATTAGAATTGGAGCTCTATCCTTCACTACTCTCTTGATCAGCACCATTCAAGAGGAATTGAGATCTTGAGTTAGTGTGGCTTATGGATGAGAGATTTTCACTTGACCTCTTCTCATGACAATTAGATCAAGGAATTGGCAAGATTGATTGTGATTAGAGAGATTGGATTGCCAAGGAATTAGGATCCAATCAATTTCAATCCGCCATAGATCTACTCATATGATTGAGAAAGGAGTTAAGACTCAATTGATTCATGATGGATTACAATATCTCCAATCCTTGATGAATCATTTCCTCTAATTTTCTTCTTTACGGACTTCTCTAATTTCCTTTTTCATTTGATTTGTCTTGCTGTTTGATTTCCTGCACCAAATTCCCTTTACAATTAATGCAATTTAAGATTCCTTGTCATTTAATTTTCTGCACTTTTAATTTCTTACATTCTAAGATTTAGTTATTTACCTTTCTTACAATTTAAGTTTCAATTCTTTTAACTTCTTTCACTTTGAATTTCAGCAATTTATATTACTTGCCATTTAAGTTTCTACTATTTCACTTTCAGCATTTTAATTTCTTACAATTTACCTTCTGTCAATCACAAATCACTCAAATCATTACTTGTTAACTAACTAAATTCATCACCTAACTAAAATTTCTTGATCCATTAATCCTTGTGGGATCGACCTCACTTATGTGAGTTATTACTACTTGATGCGACTCGGTACACTTGTCGGTTAGATTGTGTGGAATCGTTTTTCCCTCCTCATCTAACCATGCAAAAGGAGCCTGAGGATGAGCAACTTGCTCAGTTCTTGGTAGTCTTCAGGAAGCTGCAAGTCAATATCTCCTTTTTATGCAGAGGTGCTGGAGAAGAAACCCCCATATACGGCTAAAAAGTGTAATCTCAGACAAGAAAGCCCTGAAGGGAGATAAAACTATGGTGCTAACTGGTGCGCGAAATTGTGTACAATACTTTTTCACAACTCTCATAATCCCCAGTAATGGCTCTAAAAACGTGGTAGCTCAATACCATGGCATTACACAACTTCGCACAACTAACCAGCAAGTGCACTGGGTCGTCCAAGTAATAAACCTTACGCGAGTAAGGGTCGATCCCACGGAGATTGTTAGTATTGAAGCAAGCTATGGTCATCTTGTAAATCTTAATCAGGCAAACTCAAGTAGTAATGGTGATGAACGAAAATAACACAAAGGTAAAGATAGAGATACTTATGTAATTCATTGGTAGGAACTTCAGATAAGCGCATGAAGATGCCTTCCCTTCTGTCTCTCTGCTTTCCTACTGTCTTCATCCAATCCTTCTTACTCCTTTCCATGGCAAGCTTAAGCAAGGGTTTCACCGTTGTCAGTGGCTACCTCCCATCCTCTCAGTGAAAGCGATTGCATATGCTCTGTCACAGCACGCGGAATTCAGCTGTCGGTTCTCGGTCAGGCCGGAATAGAATCCATCGATTCTTTTGCGTCTGTCACTAACGCCCCGCCCTCAGGAGTTTGAAGCACGTCACAGTCATTCAGTCATTGAATCCTACTCAGAATACCACAGACAAGGTTAGACCTTCCGGATTCTCTTGAATGCCGCCATCA
>NW_026265040.1:5181-5715 GCF_000817695.3 Arachis duranensis | reverse complement strand
ATGATGAGTGGGATCTCTTGTGTGCTCCATCCTCTTCTTAGTGATGGGCTTGTCCTCCTCAATGGGGGTGTCTCCATCTATGTCAACTCTCACTGAATAACAGAGGTGACAAATGAGATGAGGAAAGGCTAACCTTGCCAAGGTAGAGGACTTGTCCGCCACCTTATAGAGTTCTTGGGCTATAACCTCATCAACCTCTATTTCTTCTCCAATCATGATGCTATGGATCATGATAGCTCGGTCTATGGTAACTTCGGACCGGTTGCTAGTGGGAATGATTGAGCGTTGTATGAACTCTAACCATCCTCTAGCCACGGGCTTGAGGTCATGCCTTCTCAATTGGACCGGCTTTCCCCTTGAATCTTGCTTCCATTGTGCGCCCTCTTCACATATGACTATGAGGACTTGGTCCAACCTTTGATCAAAGTTGACCCTTCTAGTGTAAGGATGTTCATCTCCTTGCATCATAGGCAAGTTGAACGCCAACCTTACACTCTCCGGACTAAAATCCAAGTATTTCCCCCGAACCATAGT
>NW_026265040.1:0-1043 GCF_000817695.3 Arachis duranensis | reverse complement strand
ATATGATTTGAAAAACATTTTAAAAAGATTTGATTTTGAAAATTAAAAACTTGACTAACAAGAAAAGATATGATTCAAACATTACACCTTTCTCAACAGAAAAGGTAACATACCTGAAATGTTGAATCGAATCATTAATTGATAGTAAGTATCTAAAAAATGGAAAGAAATTGATTTTGAAAGATATTTGATTGAAAAATTGATTTGAAAAAGATTTGATTTGGAAAAGATTTTGAAAACTTAAAAAAAAAAATTGATTTGAAAACAAAATCTTCCCTTCTAGCCATCCTGGCGTTAAACGCCCAGAATGGTATCCATTCTGGCGTTTAACGCCCAAAATGCTACCCTTTTGGGCGTTAAACGCCCAACCAGGTGCCCTGGCTGGCGTTTAAACGCCAGTCTGTCCTTCTTCACTGGGCATTTTGAACGCCCAGCTTTTTCTGTGCAGTTCCTCTGCTGTATGTTCTGAATCTTCAATTCTCTGTATTATTGACTTGAAAAGACACAAATTAAAAATATTTTTGGATTTTTAATAATAAGGACAAACCAAAATGCAACAAGAATGAAATAACAATGCATGCAAGACACCAAACTTAGCAGTTTGTATACTACTGACACTAACAAGATGAAAATGCAAATGAGACACATTAAACAATCAAGTCAATTTGAATTCAAAGATCAGAGCAAGTAAATCATCAAGAACATCTTGAAGATCACTTAGACATATGAATGCATGTAATTGACACCAAATTTATGATGAGACACTAGACTCAAACAAGAAATATTTTTGGATTTTATGATTTTGTAAATTTTTTTTGTGTTTTTCGAAAATGAAGTGAAAAAAAGGTATCAAAATTCTTAATGAGAATTCCAGGAATCAGTGCAATGCTAGTCTAAGACTCCGGTCCAGGAATTAGACATGGCTTCACAGCCAGCCAAGCTTTCAGAGAAAGCTTCGGTCTAAAACACTAGACATGGCCAGAGGCCAGCCAAGCCTTAGCAGATCACTGCTCCAAAAGCAAGATTTGATAAAAATCAACAAG
>NW_026265039.1:43701-44157 GCF_000817695.3 Arachis duranensis | reverse complement strand
AATTGAAAGCAAAGAAGGCTTACAGTCAGAGGCAGGGACTTAGGTTGAGGCCAGAAATGGCTTGATGAAGTGTTCCATTCTTGAGCTAAGAATTTAAAGAATGATGATAATGTGGGATTTGTTGTCTTTGGTAGTTATTTTTTAGTTCTTGATCTGATTATGAAACAAACTCTTTCTCGACTGCCTGCCTTCTAATCAAAAACTGATTTAAATTTGTTTTGTAAAAGATATATTTCTTAATGTAAAACGAAAATTTAAGATCAAGATTTTATTAGAAAAATTACATTATTAACTAATTTTGTTAAGTTTGAATAAGTAAATAAAGTGAGAAAATAAATAAATCTTAAAATAATTTAATTTTTATGCCCATGTTTTTATATTCAATCTGGATTTGTTACTAAAAAAAATCACTCATTCAGTAAATCTTGGAAAGTATAGCTAAAAATGAAAAAAAAA
>NW_026265039.1:38590-42688 GCF_000817695.3 Arachis duranensis | reverse complement strand
AAGGTCCATTGATACCAAGCCTCATTGCTTCTGTTCAGTCTGCAGAAAATTATTTTTTCCCCACTTTTGGATAAGTAACTCAGCATATTATTAAAAAAAAAAAAATGCATAATTGGAGTAGGCAGCAAGGATATACATAGAAATCCCTAGCCAAACAAGGTTTTTAATATAAAGTGAAGGTAAGAAAGGATACAACAATGAAAATGAGAATAACACAAGATCATAACTGACAGTTGAAATGCCATCGAGCTAGTTAGTATCACAATTGACACTAGGCCCAAGTTGTAAGACTAATTGTTTCCACAGAAGTGGCACACATCCGAGTGAATGCAGCTGACAGGATAATTTTACAAGTGATGGGGTGAAAACTTCAACAAAATACTTAGGAGAAAACAACAAGACTTTATGATCACTGATAGACCTGAACCGAACTTGCTCTTCAAAATCTCCTGAAAAAGTAGCACATACAAGATAAAATCCCAAGGACCATTTATCAAACAGTGGAATAGAACACATTCGAATTTCAGGGGAAATTACATGAGAAAGCTGCCAGGAAATTGAATAAGTAAACAGCTCTGCTATGCATTGCTTAATCACGTCTCTGATAAAACTTGTGTTCAAGATCAATCATTGAGTTAAAATTGTACTGTCATAATAGAAAGACATATACTTAAGTACCTGGTGATCAATATGAGCCCCTAAAGGACAAATTCGATAGGAAGATGCCACAATTCCAACTTCCTCTTTGGTAACCCCTGCCATGTTAGAAACTCTCTGTCTCACTTCAGCTACCTGCAGGTTGCACAAGAATGAATCACGACATTTGAAAGAGTATTGAATCGGACTGAATGTTTAATCAAAAAGGCACTTTTCACTTTTCATTATATATTCTCATTATATATATGTTTTTCCTCAATTATTCCACCTCCACTGAAATATACAATTCCTTACGAGTTTGACCATCTAAACCAGGGCATTCAGTTATTTATACCACAAAAATCTCAAATCCAGCACTTAATTATATATAAAATGCAGTTAAATATACCTTCTCTAACAATCAGAACCTAGAACCCTAACAATCAGAAACATACCTTCTTCGACACTGAAACGAGAGAAGAAGTGAGGTAATGAGCAAGAAAGAGAAGATAGAGAGTGAATCAGAGAATGATTATCTAGTGAGTGCACGATGGTGAGCGATGAGGCGACGATGTGAGCTACGATGATGAGCCAAGGAGGCTTGCGACGATTGGGAGCAGCGACGGTGAGCGCGCGAGACGACGATTGTGAGCTGCGACGGTGAGCTCACGAGACGGAGATGGTGAGTGGCGGCGACGGCGAGAGACGAAGGAAGGTGAAGAAGAAAACCTCTGTGAATTCGAATGGCGGGTAAGTTCAGTAACTTGAAAACTAAAAACTTGCCTTGAAAATTTTTTCATTAAGCGTATACTAACCATAGGAAACACTTTTGAAAAACGTTTTTCTATTAGGATTTTTTTTAAATAAAATAAAAAAATTATTATTCTAAATTTAGTTTGAGAAATGTCATTTTTTTTAAGAGTGAGTTCGCTTGGGCCCAGTGAACTCCGTCCAATTTATTCCTATATATTCTTATGTATTTTGGAGACAATGATAATATTTGTCATTCTTAACTTTTCAATTTTTTTTTCTCATCTAATATGATATTTTTGAAAAAGCATTTTGAAGAGGTTAGGCAAAATCTATATAAATTATAGAGTTTGCTAGTGGATGTGGCAAATTTGTCTAAAATACAAAAAAATAGTATTTAAGAAATTAAAGTTAAAAAATTAGGTATAGATAACTAATTATTTTTTTATTTTATTTTTGAAAAAATTTCTCTCTTTTTGTAAGTAATCTTTTTAATATTCAAAATATATCACATTCATCAAAATATATATAAGATAGTTATGTTAGTTATCTTATCTCATTATCAAATACTTCACTTATCAAAGCCGGATAAGCCAGATAAGATAAGATAACTATCATAAGCTATATAAAGGGGAGCCAAAGGCTCCTTAAGTACTCACTCATTCTTCATACTTTATACCTTTTAGATCCATTCTGCGGAATATCTTTGCAGATTCTACCACCCTGGCTACTCCAAGAAGACGATCCGACAACCGTTGCAAGTCTCTGATCATACAACCACTAACAATAATGGTTCTTGAGATCAGCATTGAACCCAGCATGATCACCGAAGTCGAGACTTACGACCTCACTTCCCGCCATTATCCTTACACCGTTTATGCCGACAACCAACGCATCCTCTGCATCAACACCACCTCTTCCGAAACGCTCTACAAGTGGCTCACCAACCTCCTCAAGTCCACTCCCAAAAACACCCCGGTCATCGTGGGTGTAACCGCCGAGCACCAATTTACCTAGTACACCAAGTGCGGCATCAAGGACCACGGCTACGACTTCATCTCCCTCTGCGTTGGCTCTCACTGCCTCCTCTACCCTCTTCTCCAACAAGCCGACTCTTACAAAGCGAAGCAAAACCCTAGGCCCCTCTGCGACTTCTTCGCCAACCATAGGGTTATCGCGGTGGGAATAGAGATCGAAAAGGTGAAGGCAAAGCTGGAGAAGCACTACGGGATCGAGCTGAAGAAGGCGTTGGACCTTAGGGCGATGGCGGTGGAAGGGATGAAGGAGGTAGGGGAGAAGGTGGATATATGGCGGTACAACCTTGACAAGTTGGCGAAGACAGTGTTGGGGAAGCACTTTGACGTGGTGAGGCCGGAAGAGAAGCTGGACTGGTACGATGAAGAAAGTTCGTGCTGTTATTACAATGTGTATACGGATGAGAAGACAATGTTCATCACAATTGATACTTATCTTTGCTACCTCATTGGTTTCGAGCTGCATGGTATGATCCATGGAGGTAAGCGCCAAGATTCTAGTAAGTCCAAGAAGAAAGTTAACAAGAAGAAGAACCAGTGCAGTTCCATTACCACCGCCACCGCCGCCACCCTCAATGTCTTCGGAAGAGGGCTATGATGATGATGAGGATGAAGATGACACTGAAGACTATAGCTGATAGTTTTAGTATGGTTGAACAATATACTAGGAATTACAGTTGATGATCAATACATTTTGTTTATGTTTTGAATTATATTGACTTGCTTGTTTATAATACTTTTCTTTTAGTTTGATAATACGATGAATTTGTTTATGTTTTGAAATATTATAAATATTCAAATATAAATTAGATAAAAATTTGTATTAAATTTATATTTATTTTGTATGAAAACAAGTTTATTTTGTAATTAGAAAAAGTAAAAAAAAATTCTATTTTACCTAACAGACGGATTTACAGACAGATTTTTTATTTGTAATCATGATTTTCCAAAGTTTAAATTACAGACAGAAAATCCGTCGAAAAATCCGTCTGTAATTACAGACGGAAAATCCGTCTGAAAATTCGCCTGTAATTACAGACGGAAAATCCGTCTAAAAATCTGCCTGTAATTACAGACGAAAAATCCGTCTGTAAGTTTGTCGCTTTCAAGAAATGTAGGGAGAATTTACAGAGGGAAAATCCGTCGGTAAATCGTAAAAATCCATCGGTAATTTTCCGACGGAAAAAAAATCCGTCGGTAAAAAATTTCCGACGGAACTTTTACAGAGGGACAAAATCCGTCGGTAATGTCGTCGGTAACCAAAAATCCGTCTGTAAAAAAGACTAAATCTGTCTGTAAATCTGTCTGTATTTATCCATTTTCTAGTTGTGACTCATGAGGTGTCTTTGATTTCTAAGATTAGTAATGAGGTCATGCATACATAGTTTGATTAGACTTTAGAGTACTATATGACCGTGATTCTATCCTTGTTAATGATAATAACTTTTACCCTTTCAATTCTTATCTGGATTTAGATATAGATTTTTATCATGGAGGCCACTCAAATAAAAACGTTTAAAACATCTTTTTTTAAAGACATCTTTATATTGTGTTTTAATTGGTTTCTGTATAATTTATTTGGTATTCTTCATCACATATTATTAAATTCCTCAAAAGATTTTCTTTCCAAAAATAATAAAAAAACATTTAATTTAGATTAAAACAAAAAGGTAATATA
>NW_026265039.1:36285-38265 GCF_000817695.3 Arachis duranensis | reverse complement strand
TGTTGAATTTGAAAATATTGATAAAAATTATGTTGAATTTTGATTTATTTGATTCTCATTTAAATTAATCACTACATAAGTTAAAGTTATATTTTGAAGTTATATTCGAGCTTTAATTTGATTTTTAAAGTTTCAATTTACTTAGTTTGATTTTTTAACTTAGGTATTCGTGACTCATATTAGGGTTTTAAGTGTTTAGTTAAAAAAAAGGTGAAAAAATTTCAGTTGTCACATCAAATAGTCGCTAGAATGTATAATGTAGCAGTCGTTAGTCCATCTCAGCATGTCGTTAACGATTTTGTGAGACAGTGACAAAAATAAGATTAGGAACCAATATGAGTCATAAAAAAAGGTGAAAAAATTTCAGTTGTCACATCAAATAGTCGCTAGAATGTATAATGTAGCAGTCGTTAGTCTATCTCAGCATGTCGTTAACGATTTTGTGAGACAGTGACAAAAATAAGATTAGGAACCAATATGAGTCATAACTATTAAGTTGGGAGACTAAATTGAGTAAATCGAAATTTTTGAAATTAGATTGAAAGATAGTTGTTAGAACCGAACCAGTGATCGAACCGATCAAGTTACTGGTTCAGTGGTTTATTGGTTCAACCGATAAATCACTGGTTGGACCAATAAAGCCGGTCTCACGTAAATATAAAAAACCGGTCTCACGTAAATATAAATTATAAAATAGTTAAAAACTTAAAATTAAAATTTGAAATACATATCTTTACTAACATTTTATGAAGAATCAAGTCTCAACTTCTAAAAATAACTCATATAAAAAAACCATAAAATTTTAATACTACAATAGTATCTTATTTTTACACAATAAAAAAATAATTAATTCACAAAACCTATCATCTAACTATAATATCAGTAGATTTTAATACTAACATCAAAACAAATAACCTTAATCACAATACTAGCAATAAAATAGATCAAGTAAATTAATAATCTTTTAGTGAAATTTATATTTATGTTAATAATGGTATATAATTAAAATATAATTAATTTTAAAAATAGAAAAAATAAAAATTAAATTAAATTAGATATTTATGTATACTATATAATTAGTATTTGTCAAATATAATACTTAGAAGTGCAATGGCTAAGTGGCAAGTAAAGGTTGCTTTTGCTCCAAGGTTCTTTGTTCGAGACTTTGTGGAGACATTTTAAAAAAATTTTCAAGTAGACCAATTCGGTTAGACCGATTTGCACCAGTTCTTACCGGTTCACACCGGTTTTATTCCTTAAACGGTATAAGGAGTAAACCGAACCGGACCAAGGTCCGGTTCTAGTTCGGTTCACTAGTTTTTCGGTCGAACCAGCTGATCCAGTTTGATTTTTACAACTATGGATTGAAATATGAACATAATTTCAGAAACCAACAAGTATTATCTCTTTGTTGACAATTAAGTTGTTTTAATGGTAATTAAGATCTAATAATGGTTTATAATAAAAGAAGCATTCTTTTGCAATATTGAACCTATAGTAGTAGTCAGGGATGTTCATAGATTAGATCATATCCATATAAATCCACAGTATTTATCCGTATCTGATCTGTAATTTGAGGATGTGATCTGATCTGTAATTGGATTGGATCGAATCGGATCCACACTCTAATTAGATAGAAGTAAATATGTTTAAAAAAGTAAGCAAAAAAAAATTATTGACTTTTTCTTATAAAAATAAAATTTTTTAATATTTTTTATTTTATGGATATATTTGATATCTGATCCAAATATAAAAAGTGCGAATATCGAATTTGATCTAATGAGTTTAGTGCAGATTGGATCGAAATTTCAGCCATATCCCATCTGTAAACACCCCTAGCAATAATAACTAAAAAATTATAATGATTATATTTTTAACTAAGAGGAAGTGCCAAAAAAAAGCACTAAATACAAGAACATTTAATCAAATATTAAAAGACAATTTTACTTTAAAACAATTGGACTTTTTTGCTCATATATA
>NW_026265039.1:34965-35386 GCF_000817695.3 Arachis duranensis | reverse complement strand
TTTTGATGAGTAATATCTAAATTACATGCCAAGTGATCTCATGCATGTCTATTTCCAGCTGGTCCAACTTTATTGAGATCAAACACAATACAAATATTGCAAAATGAACATTTCATATAACATGAAATAAACCATCAACTTAATTCTGCAGAAAATAACTCAATATCTGTCATAGGACATATAGCATAAAATAAACTCCCACTAAACCAAGGCATCATAAATATTGACACCCATCCGAGCAGTGTGCTCATGAAAAACTTTAGGGTTCAATCCCTTGGTAATGGCTCTGCTAGCATATACTCTGTTTCCATATGTCCTATGAAAATCTGTTTTTTCTTAAACTTTCTCCTTGACAACTAAGAAACTTGATGTCTATATGCTTCGATTTTGTCAAGCTCTTATTGTTATTGGAGTATAGTAC
>NW_026265039.1:24227-32158 GCF_000817695.3 Arachis duranensis | reverse complement strand
TCCGACACAAGCCTCTGAATTCTCTGTTTAGAGATGTGGCCTAGGCGCTTGTGCCATAATGATGCCGAATTCTCATTAAGTCTTTGTTTTTGTACCCGTTTGCAGTATTTCATTATTATAGGAATTTAAGTTAAGCCTATATAGATTATCCACCAAATGACCAGAGCAAATATTATTTGAATTATAAAAGAGACTGACTTTGTTGTCTCCGAATGAACAAAAAATAACCTGATTTGTCCAAACGAGAAACAGAAACCAAATTTCGTCTAAATGACGGTACATAAAATGTCTCTAATAAATCCAAATAAAATCCACTCGTGGAACATAATCTAAAGGTTCCTATAGCTTCGACTGCAACTATATTGCCGTCTGCCACATAGATGTATCTTTCAGCATCACTTGGCGGTCGGCTCCACAGGCAACCCCTTCTTTACACGCCAAGTGGCATATTTGGTACAATCCTTCTTCATGTGTCCCGCCTTCTTACAGAAGAAACAGGTTGAAACTTGATCCTGTTTCTTAGCCTTTTTCTGCTGAGAAGGTATATCCACAGTAGTATCACGCTTTCTTTTATACTGAGAAGATGAAGCCATGTGAGCACTTTCAATCTTATCTTGCTGTAGCCTCTCTTCTTCTTGCACACAGTGAGATATAAGCTCATTTAAGGACCAAGTGTCCTTCAGAGTGTTATAACTCACTTTGAATTGCCCAAAGTGTGTAGGAAGGGAAATCAAAATGAAATGCACGAGTAAATCTTCAGACAACTCTGGATCTTTTCAATTCTTTTAATTATTTTTTAATTGTAATTTTTTTATTATTTAATATATTTTTTACATACTTTTTTTTAATTCCATTTAAGAAGTATATAGTAAAATGTCGTACTTTACAATAATTGAGAAAAAGAATTAAAAAGATTCATTTCTGTCCCATAATTTTTCTACCAAAAGAAATTGTTTAAACTCTAAAAATCTTGTATTATTGGTGTTGCTTATACGTTATAAACTGTTAGTCATTAAATAATTTTAGCTCTTTTTTGAATTAAAATATTTATTAAGATCAGATTTGTCAAATGTTAACTATCTCAGTTGTCTTGTTGTGATGATATTTATAAGTGATACCACGCTACAAATAAAAAAACAAAGGAAACAAAAACAAATTAATATCTATAAATAAAAGTCATAGAATCGCCAGATTATTATAAAAACTTAAACTAATAAATAAAAATAAATAAATAATTTTATATTTTATAATAATTTTTTTAAAAAAATACATAAATTATATACTCAGTTTTATACACTACACTAAAAATTATTTTTAATAATAATAACATAATAGCTATTATATATCTTATTTAATTTATATTTTTGTGATAGTTATATATTTATTTATTTTTATTACTATATGTTATAATAACAATTATATCATTTTTGCTGTCATTAAAATAGTTTTTATTGATTAAAACCTTTTAACGATAAAGCATAAGATGATTAATGTCTAATTGTCAGTAAATATATTATTAATAATTATTTTAATTATCACTAAAATCAAAATAAACAACTGTCAAATTAAAGTAATTTCTCTAGTAGTGATATATTAAAATTTAGTACATAATATTACATATCACACTTATATTTATAAATTGCAATGATGCGTAAAACTTAAGTTGTAACATAACATTAACTCTCCTATGTTTCAAAAAAGTATTGCTACATAATTAACAAAATTTATTATTTTTAGACAATAATTGATTAAATTATTACTGTAAACTATAATTACTAAATTTTAAATAATACACTTTAAACCATAAATCTTAATAGATAAAAATAGTGTCAGGTAAGTGTTAAATAATATTGATGATAAAAAATATCACCCTCTAACATTTTTCTTTCAAAAATGCATGCGACATTTAACCTAATATTTGTAAACTTATGATAAGTTAGTTTCATATATAATCTACAATTGATATATATACACTTAATGAGTCGTTAAAAGAATCATATCTTTAGTGAATAAGAAGATCAAATATGTATATGAAGTCCCTCTCATGATGGAATGAGAGTCAAGTTTCCAATCAAGTATGTATACAAGAACAAAGGATCGGAACAGACACAATGCGCAAATTGTATGAACACTATATATACAACAAAAGAGAGTGAAAAAGACAGGCATATTGGAAGGAGGAACTACTATTTGAATCTTTCTAGACCATTAATTCATGACTTCCATTATCATCACTATCCAAAAGGTTGGTGATGAGTACTCCCATTTATATCCCCCACTACAATGCAAGGAGATATATATACGCACGTCTTAATTTTCCTAAGCATTTCGAATATGAGCTTCTGGGAGCTGAATAATGTAAAGCAAAATCCCTTGACACAAATCGGCATATATAAATAACAAGTATACTAAGTGTATACAAAAATCAATTATTTGTATAAAATATATATTAAATGAATTAAACACTATACATATATTTATATACAAATAACATTTTTTATAAATATATGTAGTAGCATTAGATTAAGAGAAAGGAGCACACGCACTATGTGTTGGTACAAAAAGGCATATAGACATGCTATGTACTGCAACCATTTTTGAGATTTGTCTAAAATCATGTATTTAACCCTAGTTAGTGTCCATGCATGTATATGTCCTACAAATTATCAAGCTAAGCAGACAATGTTCATATATAAACATTAAATTGTCATGGAATAAGTATAAGTACATGAATTCTAAGCATTTAATTCGATGGCTAAAAAGTAACTTAGAACATTACATCAGAAATGTCACTACTTTATACATGCAGTGAGTGGGAACAAAGATCCTGACATGTGGAACACTAACATATTATACCATTACCATCTTCAATACACAATACATGTTACTTTAATTGTTTAACTAACATGTGCCTAAAATACAGAAGTTAAAGTTACTATTAGAAAAAAAATTTAAATTTTTTTTAATAAATATATTAAAATTAAAATTTTATATTTTTATATAATTTTTTAATTAATATCATTAACTTATGCTTTTAAACACATGTTAGCTAAACCTTTACTTTAATCATTAATCCTAGTTAAGAAACTCATATTCAAGAGTTTATTATAAAATTATTTCTGGAAATAACCTAATTACTTAACATCTAATTTATGTAGTATAAATTATTTCATTAATTACTATGTTATCATCATTATGTAGAGCGTAAATTAATGCAGAATATACATAACAAGCATGCTACAGTATTAACATGAGGAAATTAATTAATAGATATGTATATTGAATCCAAACCATTTTTTTAAAGTAACAAATATGGTATTATTTTATTTTCAAAATTTATACAGCAGATTAATGTAATTTTAGCCATAGGACCGACCAATATGGCTTAATAATGCTACTTGAAAAATCGAACTCCCTTAAACTCTATCTGAAACACACATAAAATTATCACGAAATTGAAGTACAAATCCTAAAATAAGAAAACATGTAAAGTGATAAACAAAGAAAATATAGCTACCCTAAATTCAATAAAACTCATTTGAGAAGATGCAAAATCCGTTCCATACATATTTCTATAACTGGATCAGTAATAATAGAAGTGGAAGTTCGTGTTAGGAAACTATTTCCCAAGAGTAGCAATTGGTATATATACACTGAAAGAAATATATAAAGTTTATCTAGAAGATGCATCAATAATTGTAAATAAGAACACACACATATGGTTCTTAAGAAATATAATAACATTAACTCTAGAGACATAAAACTTGGCACAAGATATTGTAAAAAAGAATATCATACTTATTATTCCTAATATTATCTATTTATTATAGAAATAATTAATGAATATTAAATAAAATAATTTTAAATTAATTTTAGAGTTTAGACTGATTTATATTATCTCTTAAATATTTTTGAGAATATCAGTACATAATTACTAACTATTAGGGTTGAGACAATATTACAATAATATATTTAGACATTATTTATTAGAAGATTCTGGACACATACATAAACCATATGTATGGAAGAAATTATAAATAAATAAATCCCAAGAATATTTCCAAACCCACATCTCTAATAATTATGAATGTAGACAAAATAAATAACAATAAGTAAAGAAATTATTGCTAATATAGAGATGTAATAGTGATTTAGCTGTAAAGATTGTTTTTCCCTTCTCTGAAGAGACCTAAAAAAGGCAAGGGACAAAGAGAGAATTACAAGGGAGAGAATATATGTAGTGCCAATTTTATTTAACTTGACATGTATGTGTGCGTGGTCACACTCATTGTTGCATTCAAGCAAGACAACTAATCAATTTGTCCTTAACCACATTTTTAATTAAGAAAACAGAAAAGCCTGGCCGATGGATCCTACCATCAATGGCCTACATACACGTATGGCTACTCAGATCAATAAAGAAAATTATATAGCGTTAACAAAAACAAATCATGCAGCATACAAAAATTCACATCTAATTATTTTTATGTAAAATTAATAATTAAAAATTATTAAATAATTATAATATATAAAAAATTTTACTTACCAATTCATATAAAAATAATTATATATAAGTTTTTACTGATAAAAAAACTTTTATTAGTGATAAAAATTAATATTAAATTATTTTATCGTTCGTTGTTTTCTGTTCTAAAAATCAATAGATGCTATATCATGAATAAATATATTTATATGATTTTAAAATAACCTCATAAAAATTGAAAAGTGAGATTTTTCTAAAAAATTAAAAATATACAAAATATTATGTAAAATAACTTATAAATAACATATTTTAAACTAATAATTATTTAAAAAGATACATTGTTCCATCTAAAGTCCCTTCAGCAAAGCCATCGAGACCTTAGATAGGACCTAACCCACCACTCCTTCGGCATTGCCATTAGAGCAAGAGAGCTAGGGGATCAAATATTTCAATACTTACACCATTGTTCTATACATACCAATATTCCTACACCATTAATCAAACTAAGCCATATGCTACCCTTTACTAATGTTAAGAGAAATATGAAATCATAATAAATAACCATCTCCCGTAACTTGTAGCTATTATGAATGTTATCGTTCTAACTTTATTAGTTAGCATTTAACAGTATATAATTAATATGTTTTAAGAAGCAAAGTTAAATTAAACAATATATGTATTTATATATAATATATGATGATTAATTTAGTGACTAATTTTTAGTATGTATATAATATTTATGATAAAAATTATATATAAATATTCTATATTCTATCATAAAAAACTTTCAAAGAGTTTTCACTTAAATTAATATATTTTAAACTAATAATTATTTAAAAAGATATATTGTTTCCACCTAAAGTCCCTTCGGTAAAGCCATCGAGACCTTAGATAGGACCTAGCCCACCACTCCTTCGGCATTGCCATCAGAATAAGAGAGCTAGGGGATCAAATATTTCAATACTTACACCATTGTTCTATACATACTAATATTCTTACACCATTAATCAAACTAAGCCATATGCTATCCTCTATTAATGTTAAATTGGCATACATTCACATTTTAGAAAAGAAAAATAATTAAGGTAATAATTAAACCAAACTAAATATATTACTAAAACTTTTTGCTTGAGTAGTCTCCTCCTCTTTTCGTAAATTTTCTTTGGTCCAATGAAATACACATATTATGTTATAGTTCCTACATAAAATATTAATTAAAATAAGATAACTACCATGATTAAATAATTCAAAGAGTTTAGAGTAACAAATTAAATAATTTTTAGAATAGTGAAAAAATTACGTACTATAATCAGTTATGTCAAGCATACTCTTTCTTCCTAGATTTTCTCCTCTAGCTCTTTTCTCCTGGCGTTTAAAGAATTTTTGAGAGTGACTAACAATTTGTGAATAAGATCTTGTTTTAACATATTCACTTGAAATTTTTGACCATTGTTTTCCTAATTCTTCGTAGCCTTGGAGAAACAACCTGCAAAAGAGATAGTTTGATATAACGAATGATTAGCAGAATTTATAGGAAAGTTCTGTCTGAGCTTTAAACGACGAACACATACTTGTGCTCTTGTAAAGTCCAATGAACTGTTTGTTGCCGTTTATTGTTGTTACTAGAAGCCGCATGTAAAGGTTCATGTTGGATTATGTTGCTGTTGGCATGTTGGTTTTGCTCTCTTCTTGCCCCTGACATTGATGATGAGAGTAAGGTAATATGCATTGGCACTGGCATGTCTGCCGCTGGCGCCATTACCTCCATCCTACCATGATAAATTACCAAGATATATTTACATTACAGAAAAACAGGGTATCCATATATCTGTATGGAAAAAAAATAAATAAAGAAATAAAAAGAGAATGAAAATATTTAGAGGAACAACCTGTGATGCTGATGGTGCGTCCAATGAGGCGGTGGAGGAGGTGGTGGTGGTGTTGCATTGACGACGGGAATGGAAAGAAGGCTGTGTTCCAATGAGGTAGCAGGCAGAGGTATCATGATGTTCATGTTCTCAGGATTACCGTTTTTGATAGCATTAACGTCGGTCATCAGTTTCAAGAATCGCTCTTGCAGCTGTGCCGGAGTCTTTCCAGGGAGGCGAGCAGCGAGGCAGAGGCAGAGGCAGAGACTGGGAGGTAGGCTGAGGTGGAGATTCTAGCTGAGGCAGAGGCAGAGGCTGAGGCGGAGATTCTAGCCCACGTGGTTGATTAACACCGACTTCAATAGCACATTGCTCTTCAAAGTTCGTTGTATGCGGCTGGAGCTGAGGCTGAGAATGCTTGGTAGCTTCCGTCTCCTCCCAGTTCTCTTTCGTATCCATCATGAAAAAAGCTTCCAGTTCCTCTTTCATCTTTTCTGGGTTATACTCCATATCCATGTTTGAAAGAGTGTTATCCCAAGAATGCAGCTGTTGATTGTCGTCCAAGCCCGAGGCAAACAGATCTTCCATCATCTTCATCTCCTTGGTATCCATCATTAAAAGAGCATTTAGCTCCTCTTCAATTATTGCTGCGTCATCTATTTCCTCTGCAATCATTCCTGCGTTCTGTAAGTCTTTCCTTCTTCTTCTTAGTTTCTTTGTTCTTCTTCTTGGTTCTTCTTCTTCTTGGTTTCTTGGAGAGTTTCTTTCGTTTGTTTTAATCCTTTAATAACACATTTATAGAATCCTCATTTTAGATTAGAGTTGTTTAGATTAAATTAAATTAAGGGAACTTCCACAAGGATTACATTTAATATAAGCTTCACTTCTTAAATTAAAGTGGTTTAGATTACATTAAATTATGGATAAAATCCAAAAAAATTTCATCTTCAAAATTTTATTTTAGAATCTTTTAATTTTTGTATAATGTAAATTTGGAAACTTTTAACTAAATAAGGAAAGTATTCTAGTAGGATGTGGAGCTTCTTTCCTGGCTTGATGAAGTGAAGTTAATAGCCGCAACTCTTCAAACCCAAAAGAGATGAAAGCCAATGAAGAAGCGTATGAATTGAAAGCAAAGAAGGCTTACAGTCAGAGGCAGGGACTTAGGTTGAGGCCAGAAATGGCTTGATGAAGTGTTCCATTCTTGAGCTAAGAATTTAAAGAATGATGATAATGTGGGATTTGTTGTCTTTGGTAGTTATTTTTTAGTTCTTGATCTGATTATGAAACAAACTCTTTCTCGACTGCCTGCCTTCTAATCAAAAACTGATTTAAATTTGTTTTGTAAAAGATATATTTCTTAATGTAAAACGAAAATTTAAGATCAAGATTTTATTAGAAAAATTACATTATTAACTAATTTTGTTAAGTTTGAATAAGTAAATAAAGTGAGAAAATAAATAAATCTTAAAATAATTTAATTTTTATGCCCATGTTTTTATATTCAATCTGGATTTGTTACTAAAAAAAATCACTCATTCAGTAAATCTTGGAAAGTATAGCTAAAAATGAAAAAAAAA
>NW_026265039.1:14272-15831 GCF_000817695.3 Arachis duranensis | reverse complement strand
AACAGTTGGGCTTTGTTAATTTTCTTTTGTTTCGGCCCAACAGAAATCTGCACAACAAAATTATTAATTAAGCACATATGAGTTAAGATCAAATTAATAATTTTGTAATCTTAATATTTTAATAATGTTTATTCATCATCAAAATTTAACAAGAGTTTTCCAAACTCATCAATCTCCCCCTTGATGACAAACATTATTAAAATTGAAATGGAAAGAAATTTAAATATTGAGTAAGGAATACTCCCTTTGATTTTGAATTTCTCCTCCTTTCAAAATGTCACATGGCTCCCCCTTAATATATGCTATTTTACCAAGGGAAGCATAAACCTGTAACATTTAAATCAAGCTTCAAGTAACAATGTTATTTAGCAAATTTTATAATGCTAAATTGCTTGATTTATGAGCAGTTTTAATTGATAATCAAAACTCATTTGATATCATAAACTGATTTACTGCTCAAACAATTTCATACAACACAAAGCTATCCAAATATTTTTCAAACATTTTCCTGTTTTAGAATATCAAAGCAAAACAATATGATGAAAAATATTTGAAGAAACAAAACAAGGCAGTTTTGATATTTTACACAATTTAAAGGAACTGCCAAAAATAAATTTTCAATCCAACAAGATTATCAATGATGAATCAATCAGCCAGGCATCAAAATAAATCAATCATTATAAACCAAATGCAGTGCAGTTCAACCAATAATGATCAATGCAATAACAACATGCAGTCTTTGAACAAGGGTGATCATGAATTTTCAAATGAAAATTTCATCCCCTGTTCCCCTGTTTCTCCAGCCCCTGTTTCGTTCCAATTTCAATTTTGGAACCTTAAATTTCCTCCCCCTTTTGTCATCAAAGGGGCACCTGCACAAACCATGATAAACATAACAAAAAATTCAAGATAAAATAGCAGAAATGTATCAAAGCATCCTAGAGATTATCCTACAGCAGTGAGTATCAAGTCATGCTTATACAAAAAAGATTGAGCCTAATGGAGCCAATATCAAACAAAAAAAATCACTAATCATCAGAGAATTGAATGTCCTCTTCTTCAGCGCCTCCTTCACTATCATCTCCCAAATCCTTGTTAAGGTGTTCCAACATCAAGTTGACCCTTTCTTTGCAGTTTTTCCAAGCTTTCTCATTCTCATAAGCTTGCTTCCGGGCTTCTTTATGAGATCGAAACATCATGTCAGCCATGTTTGAGAATTCTCCCAAAATCTGTTGAATGGACCTGATTGTTTTGGAAGATTCTGGCCTTCCTTCATGCTCACTGTCCGATTTTTGCCCTTTAGTTTCTTTAGCCACTCCTCCACCTCGGATTGTAGACACATCGTTTTCTACCTTCTCATTCAACAAATCAACTTTAAAGTACTCAAATATTCCAGTTAAAAACATACCATAAGGCAGGTTAGCCTTTCTGGTGCTTCTAACAGAATCCCACATGTGTCTAATCATAATATAACCAAAAGAGATAGGAGTAGAGGTAACCAAAGCAAACAATATGAGACAGTCAGAAAATGTTACTCGGTTGTGTGAGCCGCTTTGGGG
>NW_026265039.1:9499-10485 GCF_000817695.3 Arachis duranensis | reverse complement strand
TTGCATCTTTTAGCTTCAAATAAAACATCCCCAGTTTTCTCACAAACAACCAAACAAACAAACTTCTTAAAGATAACATCAAAACCTAAATCACACAATTGACTAACACTAAGTAAGTTATGTTTCAAACCATTTACAAGAAGCACATCATTTATACAAGAAGAAAAGTTTTTACCAACTTTCCCAACAGCCACTATTTTTCCTTTTGCATCATCACCAAAGGTAACCAATCCTCCATCATATTCATCAAGCTTTATGAAGAAGGTTGTCTTTCCGGTCATATGCCTAGAGCATCCGCTATCCATGTATCACATATTTTCCTTTTTCTTCGATGCTAGGCAGACCTGATCTATCTCATTTGCCATGAGACAGTGCTGTGATTTAGTCTCAGACTCTTCATCATCATCATTTGAGTCATTTTCCAAATCTTCCCATGTAGCCATCAGTCCCTTCTTCTTCACCTTTTTCGGCTTCTCTTCTTTTTTCAACTTGGGACAATCAGATTTGAAATGACCCATTTCCTTGCAATTGAAACAGGTTACCTTGCTGAGATCTTTCTTTGTCCTCCTGGAGCTGCTGCCTTTGCTTTTGAGCTTTGCCATTTTCCTGAATTTTTTTGCAAACAACACAAACTCATTTTCAGAAGAGTTATCACTGGATTCATCATCCAGAGGGTTAGTCATAGAAGAAAAAGCAATTCCTTTCTTTTTTGACTCTTTTTTCAAATAGGAGTTTTCAAAAGCAAGAAGATTTCCTCTCAAATCATCAAGTGTCATGGAATCTAAATTACTACTCTCAGAAATAATTAAAGCTTTTGTTTCCCACTCTTTTGTGAGACATCTCAACACTCTTCTCACTAGCACAGATTCTGAATGTGTGATTCCAAGAGCATCTAAGCCAACAGTGATGATATTGAACCGTTCGAACAGTTCATCAATGGACTCTCCTTCCTTCATTGCAAACATTTCATATTCCCTGTTTAACAT
>NW_026265039.1:4448-7626 GCF_000817695.3 Arachis duranensis | reverse complement strand
AATTATAGAGATTAACAGTTGTAAAAGAATAAGAATTTTATACAATTTAGTTAAATAATTGAGATTCTAGAATTTAATACTTTAATTTTATAAACAAAGAAAATTAATTATCTTTAATTTTAAATTGAAATACTTAATTAAAATTCAATTAGCAAATTGATAAATAAATAATATTTTTTTTAAAATAATTTTAAAAAATTAAATTAGATTTTAAATTTATATATTATATCATAATTTTTATTAGAAATCATGTGTAGATTTGGAAACAGACTTCATTAACAGCCTTCTTGCACCATTGATTTAATCATTATTATTATTATTATTATTATTATTATTATTATTACTCCATTCAGCCACATACATACAGACACCCATACCTCCCATGTTTCCTTCAGCAGCCGCCATTACCCCCTTACCCTCCTAACTCCTTCACATCGGTAACACACACAAACCCACACATACTGAGACAGAGAGAAAAGAAAGAAAAGAGAGAAAAGAGGGCTGAACGGAGAAGAAGGAAGGGAGGGGGACGACCACCGCCGACGCGTCTTGCCATAGCCACCGCCACCGAGCTGCCGGACCGAGCTAAGAAGGAGAAGAGGCCGCTGTTGTCATCGAGCTTGCTGTCGTCCATAGCCGCCGCCGTTGTGCTCCAGCTCGTTGCCACCATCGCAGACCGCCGCTGCCACCGCGCCACTCATCGCCGTCGCAAGGAAGACCAGGACCGAGGGAGAGAGCCGCGCGAGGAGTCGCCGTCGCCGCCGTTCGCGAGAGAGAGAGAGAGAGACGCGCTGCACGGGAGTTGCCGTCGTGGGGTGTGTTGCCGTTGAGAAGCTGTCGCCGCCAGATCCGCCGTTGTCAGAGCTTCTGTCCGAGTCCTGCCGCCGGAGAACACCTCTGCCGCCACTAAGATCTGCCGCCGGTGAGGTTTTAAGTTGGTTTTTGTTTCCTTTGAATTTCCAGGAGCTTAATCATCGCTGTATGTTTGTTTTAGTCGCCGTTGCCGGAGTTCTGGTCGTCGCCGCCGTTCGAGGTAGCTGCCGGAGCTGCCGCCAAACCGGTTCAGCGACCATCGTTGTTTCATTTTCTTAGTTCGGTAAGTATTTATGTTTCGGAAACCCGTGTTAGTATTCTGTTATATTTGGTTATAAACTCTGAGGTTCTGGTAACGTAGGGTCGTGTTTTGAGCGTTGCATGTCGCTCTTAAGTTGCTGTGAGTGCTGCGAAAGTGATCAGGGACTGAGTTTGTGGTTGCTGTTGGTTTCGGGTTAAGAGAAATGGTTTTGTTGACGCATTTTGAGTTATGGTTTCGACGAGTCAAGGTAGGGGTTTTTCTTAAAATCTAATTTATATTACAGAGTTGTGGTAAATAGATATTAATGTGAGAGAACATATGCCTGTGATTATAATTGTCTTCTAAATGTGGTTGTTTGCTGGACTGAATGACTGATTGCTTGATTACTTGAGTAGTTTGTGATTGCTGAAAAGAGATTAGCTTGAAAGGTTATTTAGTTGATTATTATGAAAAATGGCTTTTCTTGGTTTTGAAGCTATTTTTGGTGATGTAAAGGAATTGGCTTTGGAAATGGTTTAATTTTGAGTTAGTGACTTTATAAATGATTTGATAAATGATTTAGTATTTGAGCTGGTTTGATTTTAAAAAGAGATTTATTATGGGCACTGATTCGCTTTGAAAATAATTTGATATTGGAACTAGCTGAATCTTGGAAAATGATTGAGATTTGAGAAAAGGTTTGAGAAATGTTTGGATGGGACCCGAAAAGGGTGGCAGTGTCCGAGTTTTAGAGGAGATGCTGTCGAAATTTTATAAAATTGGAAGTTTTATTTAAAGTAACTAATTAAAAAGATTTGTTTTTAAGCATTATACGTTTTAAGATTGATTTGCCTATCAAAGAAAGAATTTTGTTTTGGAATTGAGATTGTTAACGAACAGAATGAAAAAGAGGATGGTGAGGATTTTATTTGAAATATGGCTTTGAAATGAACTTGGAAATGAGATTTGGATTGATGAATGATTATGATGTTGAGAATGTTGAGATGTGAACTTTAAATTATTCATATGGCTTATGAATTTGAAATATCTGAGATACGAGGTTCCCTGGATTAAGTGCCGTGGTTTGCCACCACGTGTACCAGGTTGAAAACTCGATACTCTGTTGACCCTACGATGTAAGTGGGTGACCGGGCACTATATAAATTCCCGAGAATGTTACCCCCATTGAGTAATATTGATTATTTGAGAAAAACCTATGCATAGACTCTTGGGGATGCACGTCGGGGGACAGTCTAAGTACAATTCAGACTTGTCGGGTTGGCTGGATAACTGACAGATGAGCCTCATCAGCCGTAGGACAGGCATGCATCATATGCATTCGTATGCTTTGCTTGAGTTTGAATTTGTTTTGGTTTGCCTAATTGCTAAACTGCTCGTAACTGCTACTTGAACTATTTGCTGTAACTGCTGCCTACTTGTGTTTTCCTTGTCTGTCTTGCCTGTGTTTGTCTTGGTGTGCTACATTTGAGAATGAACTTTGGTACTGAATTAATGATTGTGTTGTTTGATTGCGTGGTTGGTTTTTGATTGAGATTTTCTTATAAAAAAGGAAAGTATTTCGAATTTCTGAAAGATTAAACATTGTTTCTTTGAAAAGGTTGTGAACGATTACCTATTGGTTTTTAAAAGATTCATAAGGCAATAATAATCACTGAGCTTGAAAACAGTTTTCTTGTTAAATATCTTCTTATGACAACTTTGAAACTCCGTGGTGAGACCGTGTGGTTAGGTTCTCACCCCCTACAGCTTTACCTTTTCAGGAACCGGATGAAGAAGCATTAAGAAGAGTTATACTGCATTTGGTTTATATGCTGTTGTATTATTTAGATTATTTTCTTCCCTCGTCTTTGTTATTACAAGTTTGTAAGAGGGATAGGAATTGTATGTTTTATATTTTCTAATATGTTGAGTTATTATGTAAGGAGTCTTTTATATGAATCTATGTCTGTTTGTTTGTTTTTTTAAGATAAAGTATTTACTTCCGATGTTCAAAGAAATCAGCGATACAGTGTCGAGTCACAGGCTCCTATTTTAGTATTTAATATATAAAGTAGTCGTAATACTTTTTGCTATCAGAGTAGCGCAGCCGGAAGCGTGACTTCT
>NW_026265039.1:0-1352 GCF_000817695.3 Arachis duranensis | reverse complement strand
AATTATAGAGATTAACAGTTGTAAAAGAATAAGAATTTTATACAATTTAGTTAAATAATTGAGATTCTAGAATTTAATACTTTAATTTTATAAACAAAGAAAATTAATTATCTTTAATTTTAAATTGAAATACTTAATTAAAATTCAATTAGCAAATTGATAAATAAATAATATTTTTTTTAAAATAATTTTAAAAAATTAAATTAGATTTTAAATTTATATATTATATCATAATTTTTATTAGAAATCATGTGTAGATTTGGAAACAGACTTCATTAACAGCCTTCTTGCACCATTGATTTAATCATTATTATTATTATTATTATTATTATTATTATTATTACTCCATTCAGCCACATACATACAGACACCCATACCTCCCATGTTTCCTTCAGCAGCCGCCATTACCCCCTTACCCTCCTAACTCCTTCACATCGGTAACACACACAAACCCACACATACTGAGACAGAGAGAAAAGAAAGAAAAGAGAGAAAAGAGGGCTGAACGGAGAAGAAGGAAGGGAGGGGGACGACCACCGCCGACGCGTCTTGCCATAGCCACCGCCACCGAGCTGCCGGACCGAGCTAAGAAGGAGAAGAGGCCGCTGTTGTCATCGAGCTTGCTGTCGTCCATAGCCGCCGCCGTTGTGCTCCAGCTCGTTGCCACCATCGCAGACCGCCGCTGCCACCGCGCCACTCATCGCCGTCGCAAGGAAGACCAGGACCGAGGGAGAGAGCCGCGCGAGGAGTCGCCGTCGCCGCCGTTCGCGAGAGAGAGAGAGAGAGACGCGCTGCACGGGAGTTGCCGTCGTGGGGTGTGTTGCCGTTGAGAAGCTGTCGCCGCCAGATCCGCCGTTGTCAGAGCTTCTGTCCGAGTCCTGCCGCCGGAGAACACCTCTGCCGCCACTAAGATCTGCCGCCGGTGAGGTTTTAAGTTGGTTTTCGTTTCCTTTGAATTTCCGGGAGCTTAATCATCGCTGTATGTTTGTTTCAGTCACCGTTGCCGGAGTTCTGGTCGTCGCCGCCGTTCGAGGTAGCTGCCGGAGCTGCCGCCAAACCGGTTCAGCGACCATCGTTGTTTCATTTTCTTAGTTCGGTAAGTATTTATGTTTCGGAAACCCGTGTTAGTATTCTGTTATATTTGGTTATAAACTCTGAGGTTCTGGTAACGTAGGGTCGTGTTTTGAGCGTTGCATGTCGCTCTTAAGTTGCTGTGAGTGCTGCGAAAGTGATCAGGGACTGAGTTTGTGGTTGCTGTTGGTTTCGGGTTAAGAGAAATGGTTTTGTTGACGCATTTTGAGTTATGGTTTCGACGAGTCAAGGTAGGGGTTTTTCTTAAAATCTAATTTATA
>NW_026265038.1:44052-44418 GCF_000817695.3 Arachis duranensis | reverse complement strand
TTGAACGCCCAAAACACGTCATAACTCGGAGTTCAACTCCAAGAGGAGCCTCAGCTCGTGGATTGATCAAGCTCAGCCCAAGCATACACCAAGTGGGCCACGGAAGTGGATTTATGCATCAATTACTTACTCATGTAAACCCTAGGAGCTAGTTTATTATAAATAGAACATTTATCTATTGTATTAGACATCTTTTGATCACTTTGAGTCTTTTGATCATTCGGTCACTTGATCATGGAGAGGGCTGGCCATTCGGCCATGCCTGGACCTTTTGCTTATGTATTTTCAACGGTGGAGTTTCTGCACACCATAGATTAAGGGTGTGGAGCTCTGCTGTACCTCAAGTATTAATGAAATTTTACTGTC
>NW_026265038.1:40411-43370 GCF_000817695.3 Arachis duranensis | reverse complement strand
CAAATTCGTGCACCAAGTTTTTGGCGCCGTTGCCGGGGATTGTTCGAGTTTGAACAACTAAAGGTTTATTTTATTTCTTAGATTAGGAAGATTTTGGTAATTGGGTCAGAGTCTTTTATTTTCTTTTCAAAAATATTATTTTTCTTTATTAATTTTTAAATTTCTCTTTGAGTCTAGTGTCCTATTCTAAGTTTGGTGTCAATTTCGTATTTTGTATTTTTTCTTTAAAATTTTCGTATTAGTGTCTTTATTCTTCATTGATCTTCAAGTTGTTCTTGTTTATTTTGCTTGTTTGATCTTGAGTTTCTCTTGTTTTGTCTTTTCTTGTTTTTTCTTGTGCTTTTTCAAAACATTAAAAGATTTATATTGTTATCCATAAAGATGATACGTTTTTAAAATCAACATTGAAGTTACTGCCCAATTGGCTGGAGCTTTAGTAGTTGTTCTTCATAATTGGGTATCTTCTTTGGAATCTTTTTCAAAAAAAAAATAATTTTTTTATTGAATCTTGTGCCAAACTCTAAGTTTGGTGTTTTCTTGTTAAGTTTTCTTTAATTTTCGAAAATTTGTCTTGGTTTTCTAAAAATTTTAAGTTTGGTGTTCCTTCTTTTGTTCTTGGTGTTCCTGTGAATTTTCAAAGTGTTCTTGAGTCTTTTTTGTGCTTTGATCTTAAAATTTTTAAGTTTGGTGTTCCTTGGTGTTTTCCCTCCAAAATTTTCGAAAATAAGGAACATTGGATCTAAAAATTTTAAATCTTGTGTCTTTTGCATATTTTTCGCTTTCATCATAAAATTTAAAATTCAAAAAAAATATATACTTTCTAACTAATTTTGAACTACATTTTTCAAAAATTTTATATACAAATTCAAATTTCAATTTCAAAATATTTCCAATTTCCTTTATTTATTTCGTTTTTATTTTATTTTAAAAAACTTGGTGGACGAAATTGTGATCACTATTCTTTAAGTTATATGAAATTATTATTGTGGCACCAGTTGAATTCACAACTCCGTTCAACTAACCAGCAAGTGTACTGGGTCGTCCAAGTAATAAACCTTACGTGAGTAAGGGTCGATCCCACAGAGATTGTTGGTATGAAGCAAGCTATGGTCACCTTGTTGGTTAGTTGAACGGAGTTGTGAATTCAACTGGTGCCACAATAATAATTTCATATAACATAAAGAATAGTGATCACAATTTCGTCCACCAAGTTTTTGGCGCCGTTGTCAGGGATTGTTCGAGTATGGACAACTGACGGTTCATCTTGTTGCTCAGATTAGGTAATTTTCTTTTCAAAAACTTTTTCAAATTGTTTTTCGTTTTTCTAACAATGTTTTTCGAAAAAATTAATAAAAATGCAAAAAAAATTCATAAAATCATAAAAACGAAAAATATTTTGTGTTCTTGTTTGAGTCTTGAGTCAATTTTTAAGTTTGGTGTCAATTGCATGCTTAAAAAATTTTTCTTGCATTTTTCGAAATTCCATGCATTCATAGTGTTCTTCATGATCTTCAAGTTGTTCTTGACAAGTCTTCTTGTTTGATCTTGATGATTTCTTGTTTTGTGTTGTTTTTTGTTTTTCATGTGCACTTTTGCATTCATAATTTTCATGCATTAAAGATTTCTAAGTTTGGTGTCTTGCATGTTTTCTTTGCATCAAAAATTTTTCAAAAATATGTTCTTGATGTTCATTATGATCTTCAAAGTGTTCTTGGTGTTCATCTTGACATTCATAGCATTCTTGCATGCATTCATTGTTTTGATCTAAAAATTTCATGCATTGAGTATTTTTGTTGTTTTTCTCTCTCATCAATTAAAAAAATTCAAAAATCAAAAAAAATATCTTTTCCTTATTTTCCTCCAAATTTTCGAAATTTTGGGTTGACTTGGTAAAAAATTTTTAAAATTAGTTGTTTCTTACAAGTCAAGTCAAAATTTCAATTTTAAAAATCTTATCTTTTCAAAATCTTTTTCAAAAATCATATATTTTCCATTTTTTTCTTATTTTCGAAATTTTTAAAAATTATTTTTTTCAAAAATCTTTTTCTTATCTTTTATATCTAATTTTCGAAAATTAGCTAACAATTAATGTGATTGGTTCAAAAATTTGAAGTTTGTTACTTTCTTGTTAAGAAAGGTTCAATCTTTAAGTTCTAGAATCTTATGTTGTAGTTTCTTGTTAGTTAAGTCATTTTAAAAAAAAATATTTAAAAATTATTAAATCTTTTTTCAAAATATCTTTTTCTTAAAAATCTTATCTTTTATCTTATCTTTTTCAAAAATTTTTATCTTTTTCAAAATTTGATTTCAAAATATCTTATCTAACTTCTTATCTTCTTATCTTTTTAAAAAAAAAAAATTTGATTTCAAATCTTTTTCAATCAACTAACTAACTTTGTGTTTGTTTCTTATCTTTTTCAAAACCACCTAACTACTAGTCCCTCTCTAATTTTCGAAAATACCTCTCTCTTTTTTCAAAAATTCTTTTTTGTTTTAAATTTTAATTTTAATTATATTTTGTCTTTGGTTTTCGAAAATTACTAACCTCTTTTTCAAAAATTATTTTTGAATTTCTCTTCTCTTCTCTTCTTCTATTTAATTAATTATTTACTAACACTTCTCTTCGCCTCTCTTCATCCAAAAATCCGAATCCATCCTTCTTCTTGCTTATACCCCTTTCTTCTTTTACTAACATAAGGGAATCTCTATACTGTGACATAGAGGATTCCTCTTTCTTTTCTTGTTTTCTTCTCTTTCATATGAGCAGGAACAGGGAAAAAGACACTCTTGTTGAAGTTGATCCAGAACCTGAAAGGACTCTGAAGAGAAAATTAAGAGAAGCTAAATTACAACAATCCAGAAACAACCTTTTAGAAATTTTCGAACAAGAGAAGGACATGGCAGCCGAAAATAATAATAATAATGCAAGGAGAATGCTTGGTGACTTCACAAAGCCAAC
>NW_026265038.1:31455-35077 GCF_000817695.3 Arachis duranensis | reverse complement strand
GGTGATGCCCTACATACAGCTTGCCATGGAAAGGAGTAAGAAGGATTGGATGAATGTAATAAAAAAGTAGATATTCAAGAGGAGCACAACATCTCCATACGCCTATCTGAAATTTCCACTATTGATTTACATAAGTATCTCTATCCATTTTATTTTCTGTTTATTTTTATTAATCATATTTGATTTTCTGAATTCCATAATTTTATCCTCCTGACTGGGATTTACAAGATGACCATAGCTTGCTTCATACCAACAATCTTCGTGGGATCGACCCTTACTCACGTAAGGTATTATTTGGACGACCCAGTGCACTTGCTGGTTAGTTGAGCGAGACTGTGAAGTTAATTTTGGACCATGGTTCTGTGCACCAAGTCTTTGGAGCCATTACCTTGGATTGTTGAAGTGAAAAGAATGAATCACGATTTCGCCCACCAAGTTTTTGGCGCCGTTGCCGGGGATTGTTCAAGTATGGACAACTGACGGTTCATCTTGTTGCTCAGATTAGGTAATTTTTATTTTATTAAAAAAAATTTCGAAAATCTTTTCAAAATCTTCTCCCTATTTTTGAAAATTATTCAAAAAATTTTTTAATATGCATTCTAGAGTTTCATGAAGCATGTTGAAGCCTGGCTGGCTGTAAAGCCATGTCTAAATTCTTTTGGACTGAGGCTTCAAAACCATCTTCAAAGAGGCAAGCTAATTTGATTATTAGCTGTATGCTAAAGCTTGGCTGGCCATTGGCCATGTCTAGTGTTTTGGACCGGGGCTTTCACAAAAGCTTGGCTGGCTATTAAGCCATGTCTAATTCCTGGACTGGAGCTTTAAACTAACATTGCGAAGATTCCTGGAATTCATATTAATTTTTTTTTTAATTTCTTATTTTATTTTTCCTATATATTTTACGAAAAAATCAAATAAAATACAAAAAAAAATTAGAAAATCATAAAAATCAAAAATATTTTGTGTTTCTTGTTTGAGTCTTGTGTCAAGTCATAAGTTTGGTGTCAATTGCATGTTCATCTTTTTCTTGCATAAAATTTTCGAAAAAAATTCATGCATTTATAGTGTTCATCATGATTTTCAAGTTGTTCTTGATGAACTTTCTTATTTGATCTTCATATTTTCTTGTTTTGTGTTGTATGGTGTTTTTCATATGCATTCTTGCATTCATAGAGTCTAAACATGAAAAATTTTTAAGTTTGGTGTCTTGCATGTTTTCTTTTCTTGAAAATTTTTCAAAAATATGTTCTTGATGTTCATCATGATCTTCAAAGTGTTCTTGGTGTTCATCTTGACATTCATAGTGTTATTGCATGCATCATGTGTTTTGATCCAAAATTTTCATGCATTGAGTATTTTTAGTGTTTTTCTCTCTCATCAAAAAAAAAATTCAAAAATCAAAAAAATATCTTATCTTTTTAAATCTTATCTTTTTAAAATCTTTTTCAAAAATCATATCTTTTCCATTTTTTCATCATTTTTGAAAATTTCAAAAATCTTTTTCAAAATATTTTCAAAATCTTTTTCTTATCTTTACATCATATTTTCGAAAATTGCATCAAAAATTAATGTTTTGATTCAAAAATTTCAAATTTGTTACTTTCTTGCTAAGAAAGATTCAAATTTTAAGTTCTAGAAACATATCTTGTGATTTCTTGTGAGTCAAGTCATTAATTGTGATTTTAAAATTCAAATATTTTTCAAAACTAATTTCAATCTTATCTTTTCAAAACCATATCTTTTTAAATCATATCTTTTATATCATATTTTTTTCAAAATTTTATCTTTTTCAAAAAAATTTTAAAATATCTTTTCTAATTTCTTATCTTCTTATCTTTTCAAAATTGATTTTAATATCTTTTTTTAACTAACTAATTAACTTTTTGTTTGTTTCTTATCTTTTTCAAAACCACCTAACTACTTTTCCCTCTCTAATTTTCGAAAATACCTCCCTCTTTTTCAAAAATTCTTTTTAATTAATTAATTGTTTCAAATTTTAGTTTTAATTTTCGAAAATTACTAAACCCATTTTTCAAAATTATTTTCGAATTTTTCTCCCCCTCATCTCTTTCTATTTATTTTATTTATTTACTAACACTTCTCTTCATCTCCAATCACTGCCTCTATCCTCACCATTGTGATTGGATTCTCCACTTTTATTCCTTTCTTCTTCTACTAACAATAAGGAACCTCTTTACTGTGACATAGAGGATTCCTCTTTCTTTTCTTGTTCTCTTCTTTCCTATATGAGCAGGAGCAAGGACAAGAACATTCTTATTGAAGCAGATCATGAACCTGAAAGGACTCTGAAGAGGAAGTCAAGAGAAACTAAAAAATCAATAATTCAGAGAAACCTCAAAAAAAAAAAAGAAGAAAAAAAAGAGAGAAAAATGAAAGACAAAAAGCTTCCACCTCCGAGTCATGGGAGATGGAAAGACTCATCTAAAGGGTCTATAGCTCAGTGGTAGAATATCTGACTGCAAATCAAGAAATCCCTGAGATACCTCAGGGGATACATGTTCCTCCACATAATTATCCTCCACACAAATATTGGAAGCAACTAAGGGTAGAAACACCAAAATTACTAGGAATCATTCAACAGAAGCAAGGAAGAGACATAGAGGAGCTCAAAAAGCACCATTGGATCTTCAAGAAGGTGCCACCCTCACTCAGGTGGACTCATTCCTTGTTCTAAAATTTTTTTCTACTTTTTGTTTTTTTATGTTTATCTATTACATAATCATTAGTATGTAGTAACTATGTCTTAAAGCTATGAATAAATCCTATAAATCCTTCACCTCTCTTAAATAAAAAAAAATTGTTTTAATTCAAAAGAACAAGAAGTACATAAATTTCGAATTTATCCTTGAATTTAGTTTAATTATATTGATGTGGTGACAATACTTTTTGTTTTCTGAATGAATGCTTGAACAGTGCATATTTTTGATCTTGTTGTTTATGAATGTTAAAATTGTTGGCTCTTAAAAGAATGATGAACAAGGAGAAATGTTATTGACAATCTGAAAAATCATGAATTTGATTCTGGAAGCAAGAAAAAGCAGTGAATGGCGAAAAAACTTAAAAAAATTAATTGACGAAAAAAAAATATTTTGAAAAAAAAAGAGAAAAAGCAAGCAGAAAAAGCCAATAGCCCTTAAAACCAAAAGGCAAGGGTAAAAAGGATCAAAAGCAAAAGAGTGTGCTTAAGAGCTCTGGACACCACTAACTGGGGACTCTAGCAAAGCTGAGTCACAATCTGAAAAGGTTCACCCAGTTATGTGTCTGTGGCATTTATGTATCCAGTGGTAATACTGGAAAACAAAATGCTTAGGGCCACGGGCAGGACTCAATTAGTTTTTATGTTAAATTCACATTTCTGGACTTTACTACGAGTTTGTGTGTTTTTCTGTGATTTCAGGTAATTTCTGGCTAAAATTGAGGGACTTGAGCAAAACTCTGAAAAAGGCTGACAAAAGGACTGCTGATGCTATTGGAATTTGACCTCCCTGCACTCAAAATGGATTTTCCGGAGCTACAAAACTTCAAATGGCGCGCTCTCAACGGCGGTGGAAAGTAGACATCCAGAGCTTTCCAGCAATATATAATAGTCTATACTTTATTC
>NW_026265038.1:30776-31237 GCF_000817695.3 Arachis duranensis | reverse complement strand
TGGGCCCCGGAAGTGGATTTATGCATCAATTACTTACTTCTGTAAACCCTAGTAGCTAGTTTATTATAAATAGAACTCTTTACTATCATATTATCATCTTGGGATGATTAGTTCTCAGATCATGGGGGCTGGCCATTTGGCCTTGCCTGAACCTTTCACTTATGTATTTTCAACGGTGGAGTTTCTGCACACCATAGATTAAGGGTGTGGAGCTCTGCTGTACCTCAAGTTTCAATACAATTACTATTATTTTCTATTCAATTCTCTTTTATTCTTATTCCAAGATATACGTTGCACTTAACTTTGATGAATGTGATGATCCGTGACACTCATCATCATTCTCACCTATGAACGCGCGTGACTGACAACCACTTCCGTTCTACTCTTGGCCGAGCGCATATCTCTTAGATTCTCCCAACAGAATCTTCGTGGTATAAGCTAGATAGATGGCGGCATTCATG
>NW_026265038.1:27172-28543 GCF_000817695.3 Arachis duranensis | reverse complement strand
TCTCAAGCTTTTCACTTGGACCTGCATGCCACAAGCACATGGTTAGGGACAGCTTGATTTAGCCGCTTAGGTCTGGAATTACTTCCTTGGGCCCTCCTATCCATTGATGCTCAAAGCCTTGGATCCTTTTTACCCTTGCCTTTTGGTTTTAAGGGCTATTGGCTTTTTCTTTTTTTTTTTCAATGATTCCTTGTAAATTTGTTTTTTTTTTTCACTTTTTTTTCGCAATCTTGTTTTTCACTGCTTTTTCTTGCTTCAAGAATCAATTTCATGATTTTTCAGATCATCAATAACATTTCTCTTGTTCATCATTCTTTCAGGAGCCAACAATTTTAACATTCATAAAATTCAATATCAAAAATATGCACTGTTCAAGCATTCATTCAGAAGACAAAAAGAATTGCCACCTCATATAAATAATTAGAATTTTCCTTGTTAAGAACTCGAAAAAAATATTGCCTCTTTATTCTAAGAATCTACTAATTTATTCATGTTTGATAATGATGAGAAAAATAAATTATAGCTTAATTGGAGATAAAATCAAAATAGAGATACTAATTACTACTACTCCTATATTACTTCTAAGGTAAATTTCTATAAAAATACTATCACAGAGTTAAAGCTTAAAATTAGAACTTAACAACCTGTATAGAGTTAAAGCTTAAAATTAGAACTTAACAACTTGATTTTTGGGAAGTGGATGTTCCTCTAGTCTGCGGGGTGCTTGGTCCTTCAAGGAATTGCTTCTGACGCTTTAGTTCCTTCAGTTCACATCCTTGCTCTTCCTGTTCCCTTAGGTTCCATGATCTTGATGAGTTTTAGCTCAGTGATCATGGCAACTCACACCAAACTTAGAGGTTTGCTTGTCCTCAAGCAAAAGAAAGAAAAGGAGAGGAATAGAGAGAGAGGCAATTTCGAAATCCAGAAGATATGATGAGTTGAAAAAGATTTGAAAAAGATTTGGATTGAAAAAGATCGATTTGTGTTTATGAATTAATTGGATTGGAAAACAATTTGTCTTTATGGATTAAGATATATTTGAAATTTTTGAAACATGGATTTTTTAGAAATCAGGATTTTTAGAAAACTAATTTGATATGAGGGATGACAATTTGAAACATGTTTATGTAAGAAATCATGAATTGAAACATAAAAATTTAGAAAAAAATTATAAAGAAAACGAATTTTTACCTCCTCCCACCATCCTGGCGTTAAACGCCCAAACGATGCATGTTTTGGGCGTTTAACGCCCAAATGCTGCTTCTTCTGGGTGTTCAACGCCCAGCTGATGCTTCTTTCTGGCGTTGAACGCCAGGAAGTCCTTTGTCACTGGGCGTTTTTCTGAACGCCCAGGATGCTAACAATCTGGCA
>NW_026265038.1:23505-23819 GCF_000817695.3 Arachis duranensis | reverse complement strand
CCTTGACTATCATGTCCTCAATCACGCCTGATGGGTATTTAATGGAGCCATCAGCAAGTTGAAGACATATCCTGGTTGGTTTGATTTCTTCAGTTAAACCAAGCTTTTTGATAGTAGATGCAGGCATTATGTTGATACTTGCTCCAAGATCACATAAAGCTTGCTTGGTACAAGTACCCTCTAATGTGCATGGTATCATAAAGCTCCCAGGATCTTTAAGCTTCTCAGATAAGCTTTTCAGAATGACTGCACTGCATTCTTCAGTGAGGTAAACTTTTTCAGTTTCCCTCCAATCCTTCTTATGACTTAAGATA
>NW_026265038.1:22675-23269 GCF_000817695.3 Arachis duranensis | reverse complement strand
AGTGGGTTGGGAAGCCTTTTTAGAAGGGTTGTCATCAGCACTTGTATGTGACTGATCCCCCACTGGCATTTGAATGCCAGGGGTGGAAGCTGGAGTGGCGTTAGACGTCACCTCCTTGTTTGTTACTGGCGTTTGGACGTTAGAACCATGTTCCCTTTGGGCGTTCAACGCCGGATTCATGCTAGTTTCTGGCGTTGAACGCCAGGAATGAGCATGGTCTGGGCGTTCAGCGCCAGCTTTATTCCTCTCTGGGCTCTGACAGTCCTCAGAGGGATTTTGAGTAACCACTTGTTCATTTCTTAGTTTCCTGCTGCTTTGAAGTGAGGTATTTAATGTTTTCCCACTTCTTAATTGAACTGCTTGGCATTCTTCTGCTATTTGTTTTGACAGTTGCTTTTCTATCTGCTTTAATTGCACTTCCATATTCCTGTTAGCCATTCTTGTTTCCTGTAATATTTCCTTGAATTCGGCTAGCTGCTGAGTTAGAAAGTCTAATTGCTGATTAAATTCATTAGCCTGATCCACTGGACTGAGTTCTGCAGTTACTGTTTTAGTTTCTCCTTTCATGGAAGATTCACTGCTTAGGTACAGATG
>NW_026265038.1:19549-19938 GCF_000817695.3 Arachis duranensis | reverse complement strand
GCGTTCAACGCCAAGTTACGTCGTCAATTTCCGAATAAAGTATGGACCATTATATATTGCTGGAAAGCCCTGGATGTCTACCTTCCAACGCCGTTGAGAGCGCGCCAATTGGACTCCTGTAGCTCCAGAAATTCCATTTTGAGTGCAGGGAGGTCAGGATCCAACAGCATCAGCAGTCCTTTTTCAGCCTAAGTCAGATTTTTGCTCAACTCCCTCAATTTCAGCCAGAAAATACCTGAAATCACAGAAAAACACACAAACTCATAGTAAATTCCAGAAATATGATTTTTGCCTAAAAACTAATATTATTCTACTAAAAACCAATTAAAACATGCTAAAATCTACATGAAATTACCCCCAAAAAGTGTATAAAATATCCGCTCATCACA
>NW_026265038.1:18939-19220 GCF_000817695.3 Arachis duranensis | reverse complement strand
CCAATTGGCGCGCTCTCAACGGCGTTGGAAAGTAGACATCCAGAGCTTTCCCGCAATATATAATAGTCCATACTTTATTCGGAGATTGACGACGTAACCTGGCGTTGAACGCCAAGTACATGCTGCTGTCTGGAGTTAAACGCTAGAAAAACGTCATGATCTGGAGTTGAACGCCCAAAACACGTCATAACTCAGAGTTCAACTCCAAGAGAAGTCTCAGCTCGTGGATTGATCAAGCTCAGCCCAAACATACACCAAGTGGGCCCCGGAAGTGGATTTAA
>NW_026265038.1:17925-18716 GCF_000817695.3 Arachis duranensis | reverse complement strand
TAGATTAAGGGTGTGGAGCTCTGCTGTACCTCAAGTATTAATGCAATTCTACTTTCTTTTATTCAAATCTCTCTTATTCTTTTTCCAAGATATACGCTACACTTAACTTTGATGAATGTGATGATCCGTGACACTCATCATCATTCTCACCTATGAACGTGCGTGACTGACAACCACCTCCGTTCTACCTTAGGCCGGGCGCGTATCTCCTAGATTCCCCAACAGAATCTTCATGGTATAAGCTAGATAGATGGCGGAATTTATGAGGATCCGGAAAGTCTCACCTTGTCTGTGGTATTCCGAGTAGGATCCTGGGAATCCGGAAAGTCTAACCTTGTCTGTGGTATTCCGAGTAGGATTCCGGTAATGAATGACTGTGACGTGCTTCAGACCCGCAAGTGCTGGGCGTTAGTGACAGACGCAAAAGAATCAAGGGATTCTATTCCAGTTGGAGCGGGAACCAACCAGTGATTAGCCGTGCTGTGACAGAGCGCGTGAGCGTAGTTTTCACTGCGAGGATGGGATGTAGCCATCAACCATGGGTGATGCCTCCAGACGATTAGCCATGCGAGTGACAGCCGCATAGGATCATTTTCCCGAGAGGATTGAAAGTAGCCACCGCTGATGGTGAACCCCTATACACAGCTTGCCATGGAAAGGAGTAAGAAGGATTGAGTGGAAGCAGTGGGAAAGCAGACGTTCTTGAGCCATACAGTATCTCCATTCGCTTATCTGAAATTCCCATCAATGAATCTGCATAAGTATTCTATCCCTTTTGTTATTTCTACTTT
>NW_026265038.1:16782-17841 GCF_000817695.3 Arachis duranensis | reverse complement strand
ACTGAGATTTACAAGGTGACCATAGCTTGCTTCATACCAACAATCTCTGTGGGATCGACCCTTACTCACGTAAGGTTTATTACTTGGACGACCCAGTACACTTGCTGGTTAGTTGAACGGAGTTGTGAATTCAACTAGTGCCACAATAATGATTTCATACAAGTACAAAAGAATAGTGATCACAATTTCGTCCACCAAGTTTTTGGCGCCGTTGCCGGGGATTGTTCGAGTATGGACAACTGACGGTTCATCTTGTTGCTCAGATTAGGTAATTTTCTTTTCAAAAATCTTTTTTTCAAAATTTTTCTTTTATTTTTCGTTTTTTTCCAAACTTTATTTTCGAAAAAAAAAATTAATAAAAATACAAAAAAATCATAAAATCATAAAAATCAAAAATATTTTGTGTTTCTTGTTTGAGTCTTGTGTTATTTTTTAAGTATGGTGTCAATTGCATGCTTTCAAAATTTTTCTTGCATTTTTTCGAAAATCTCATGCATTCATGGTGTTCTTCATGATCTTCAAGTTGTTCTTAACAAGTCTTCTTGTTTGATCTTGATGATTTCTTGTTTTGTGTTGTTTGTTGTTTTTCATGTGCATTTTTGCATTCATATTTTCCATGCATTAAAAATTTCTAAGTTTGGTGTCTTGCATTTTTTCTTTGCATCAAAAATTTTTCAAAATTATGTTCTTGATGTTCATCATGATCTTCAAAGTGTTCTTGGTGTTCATCTTGACATTCATAGTGTTCTTGCATGCATCTTGTGTTTTGATCCAAAATTTTCATGTTTTGGGTCATTTTTGTGTTTTTCTTTAAAAATTCAAAAATCAAAAAAATTATCTTTTCCTTATTTCCCTCCAATTTTCGAAATTTTGGGTTGACTTGGTCAAAAATTTTTAAAATTAGTTGTTTCTTACAAGTCAAGTCAATATTTCAATTTTAAAAATCTTATCTTTTTAAAATCTTTTTCAAAAATTTTATCTTTTTCATTTTTTTTTATAATTTTCGAAAATTTCAAAAATCTTTTTCAAAATATTTTTCAAAATCTTTTTCTTATCTTT
>NW_026265038.1:16115-16620 GCF_000817695.3 Arachis duranensis | reverse complement strand
GTTAGTTAAGTCATTTTAAAAATTAAATCTTTTTCAAAATATCTTTTTCTTAAAACTTTTATTTTATCTTTTATCTTATCTGTTTCAAAAATTTTATCTTTTTCAAAATTTGATTTCAAAATATCTTATCTAACTTCTTATCTTCTTATCTTTTTCAAATTTTGACTTCAAATCTTTTTCAATCAACTAACTAACTTTTTAATTGTTTCTTATCTTTTTCAAAACCACCTAACTACCTTTCCCTCTCTAATTTTCGAAAATATCTCATCTCTTTTTCAAAAAAATTCTTTTTAATTTAAAATTTTAATTTTAATTATATTTTGTCTTTAATTTTCGAAAATTACTAACCCCTTTCTCAACATTATTTTCGAAAATTTCTCTTCTCTTCTCTTCTTCTATTTAATTATTTATTTACTAACACTTCTCTTCACCTCTCTTCATCTAAAATCCGAACATCATATATCCTCTTTCTTATACCCCTTTCTTCTTCTACTAACATAAAGGA
>NW_026265038.1:12543-12780 GCF_000817695.3 Arachis duranensis | reverse complement strand
CTGGAAAACAAAATGCTTAGGGCCACGGCCAAGACTCATAAGTAGCTGTGTTCAAGAATTAACATGCTTAACTAGGAAAGTCAATAACACTATCCGAAATTCTAAGTTCCTAGAGAAACCAACCATTCTAAACTTCAAAGGAAAAAGTGAGATGCCAAAACTGTTCAGAAGCAAAAAGCTACAAGTCCCGCTCATCTAATTATAATTAATATTCATTGATATTCTGGAATTTATAAA
>NW_026265038.1:12043-12344 GCF_000817695.3 Arachis duranensis | reverse complement strand
TTTAGGGATGTTTTCATTAGTTTTTATGTTAAATTCACATTTTTGGACTTTACTATGAGTTTGTGTGTTTTTCTGTGATTTTAGGTAGATTCTGGCTGAAATTGAGGGACTTGAGCAAAACTCTGAAGAAGGCTGACAGAAGGACTACTGATGCTGTTGGAATCTGACCTCCCTGCACTCGAAATAGATTTTCTGGAGCTACAGAACTCCAAATGGCGCGCTCTCAACGCCGTTGGAAAGTAGACATCCAGAGCTTTCCAGCAATATATAATAGTCCATACTTTATTCGGAGATTGACGAT
>NW_026265038.1:11389-11928 GCF_000817695.3 Arachis duranensis | reverse complement strand
AACGCCCAAAACACGTCATAACTCGGAGTTCAACTCCAAGAAAAGCCTCAGCTCGTGGATAGATCAAGCTCAGCCCAAGCATACACCAAGTGGGCCCTGGAAGTGGATTTATGCATCAATTACTTACTCATGTAAACCCTAGGAGCTAGTTTATTATAAATAGAACATTTATCTATTGTATTAAGGGTCTTTTGATCATTCGGTCTTGTGACCACATGGGGGCTGGCCATTTGGCCATGCCTGAACCTTTTACTTATGTATTTTCAACGGTGGAGTTTCTGCACACCATAGATTAAGGGTGTGGAGCTCTGCTGTACCTCAAGTGTTAATGCAATTCCATTGTCTTTTATTCAAATCTCTATTATTCTTATTCCAAGATATTCATTCGTACCCAAGAACATGATGAATGTGATGATAAGTAACCCTCATTATCATTCTCACTTATGAACGCACGTGATTGACAACCACTTCCGTTCTACATGCAACAGAGCTTGAATGTGTATCTCTTAGATTCCCCAACAGAATCTTCGTGGTATAAG
>NW_026265038.1:7843-8618 GCF_000817695.3 Arachis duranensis | reverse complement strand
GGTGTCCAGAGCTCTTAAGCACACTCTTTTGCTTTGGATCACGACTTTAACCACTCAGTTTCAAGCTTTTCACTTGGACCTTCATGGCACAAGCACATGGTTAGGGACAGCTTGGTTTAGCCGCTTAGGCTTGGATTTTATTTCCTTGGGCCCTCCTATCCATTGATGCTCAAAGCCTTGAATCCTTTTTACCCTTGCCTTTTGGTTTTAAGGGCTATTGGCTTTTTCTACTGCTCCTTCTTTTTCTTTATATTTTTTTTCGCCAAAATTTTTTTTTTCTCACAAGCTTTTGCTTTTCACTGCTTTTTCTTGCTTCAAGAATCAATTTCATGATTTTTGAGATTACCAATAACATTTCTCTTTGTTCATCATTCTTTCAAGAGCCAACAATTTTAACACTCATAAACAACAATATCAAAAGACATATGCACTGTTCAATCATTCATTCAGAAAACAAAAAGTATTGTCACCACATCAATATAATTAAATTAAATTCAGTGATAATTTCGAAATTCATGTACTTCTTGTTCTTTTGAATTAAAACATTTTTCATTTAAGAGAGATGAAGGATTAATGGATTTTATTCATAGCTTTAAGGCATGGTTACATACTAATGATCATGAAGTAAAGACACAAAACATAGATAGACACAACATTAAAAACCGAAAACAGAAAGAACTAAAGAACAAGGAATGAATCCACCTTTAGTGGCGTCTTCTTCTTGAAGGACAAACAATGTCCTTAAGCTCTTCTATGTCCCTTCCTTGCCTTTGTT
>NW_026265038.1:6532-7722 GCF_000817695.3 Arachis duranensis | reverse complement strand
ATTGTGGCTCAAATCTTCTAAGGAGGTGTTGAGTTGCTCCCAATAGTTGTTGGGAGGAAAGTGCATTCCTTGAGGCATCTCTGGAATTTGTTGATGATGAGCTTCCTCATGCACTTCTTGAGGGCCGTGAGGAGCTTCTCTTGCTTGCTCCATCCTTTTCTTGGTGATGGGCTTGTCTGCTATTTTGTAGAGTTCATTGGAGATGACCTCATGAACTTCTACTTCCTCTCCAATCATGATGCTATGAATCATGATGGCCCGATCCACAGTAACTTCAGATCGGTTGCTAGTAGGAATAATGGAGCGTTGAATGAACTCCAACCATCCTCTAGCCACAGGCTTGAGATCCAGTCTTCTTAGTTGAACTGGCTTGCCTTTGGAGTCTATTCTCCATTGGGCTCCTTCCACACATATGTCCATTAGGACTTGGTCCAACCTTTGGTTAAAGTTGACCCTTCTAGTGTAGGGGCGTTCTTCTCCTTGCATCACAGGCAAGTGAAACGCCAACCTCACATTTTCCGGACTAAAATCTAAGTATTTCCCCCGAACCATTGTGAGATAATTCTTTGGATTCGGGTTCATACTTTGATCATGGTTCCTAGTGATCCATGCATTGGCATAGAACTCTTGAACCATCAATATTCTGACTTGTTGCATGGGATTGGTTAGGACTTCCCAACCTCTTCTTTGGATTTCATGTCGGATTTCCGGATACTCATTCTTTTTGAGCTTGAAAGGGACCTCGGGGATCACCTTCTTCTTTGCCACAACATCATAGAAGGGGTCTTGATGGCTCTTGGAGATGAATCTTTCCTTCTCCCATGACTCGGAGGTGGAAGCTTTTGTCTTTCCTTTCCCTTTTTTAGACGATACTCCGGCCTTAGGTGCCATTGATGGTAATGGAAAAACAAAAAGCTTATGCTTTTACCACACCAAACTTAAAATTTTGCTCGCCCTCGAGCAAGAAAGAAAAGAAGAGTAGAAGAAGAAGAAAAGAATATGGGAGAGAGGGAAATAAGTAGGTTCGGCTATGTGGGAGAAGAATGGGTTGTGTTGTGTGAAAATGATGTAGAATGGAAGGGTATTTATAGGGAGAGGGAGGGTGGGTGTTCGGCTATTTTGGGTGGGAATGGGTGGTAAGTTGAATTTGAATTTTATGAGGGTAGGTGGGGTTTATGGGGAAGAGTGGG
>NW_026265038.1:0-1499 GCF_000817695.3 Arachis duranensis | reverse complement strand
AACTTAAACGTTGGACACTCCTGGAGGTGGTATAACTCAAGCACGTTTAAGCTTCAGTTTAAGGTTAAACTGAAGCTTAAACGTGGAAATGAGAAAGCAACCCTGGAGGAGAAAAAATAGTCGAACACGTTTAAGCTCCAGTTTAAGGTTAAACTGGAGCTTAAACGTGGAAATGCTCCCTTGGTGAAATTCTCATTCTGGAAGTTTAAACTGGAGGTTAAACGCCACTTTCAGCTTTTCCTGATTTTGGCGTTTAAGCTCCAGTTTAAGGTTAAACTAGAGCTTAAATGTGGAAATGGCTCCCTGGTGCATTTCTCATTTCTGGTGTTTAACTTCCAGTTTAAGGTTAAACTGGAGGTTAAACGCCACTTTCAGCATTATATGGTTTGGTAGTTTAAGTTCCAGTTTAAGCTTAAACTGGAACTTAAACTCCACATGTGATATTCAAGCTTCCTTTATTGATTTTTGTTGCTTCCTTGCCTAGCCTCTTCTTCCCTGAAATCATCCAAACAACTGCATCAAAGTCTTGCAAAATTTCATGAGAAATCTTCCATTCATAGCAGTCAAGTAATATAACTAAAAACTCATGGAATTTGCATCAAAATCATAATGTTTGGATGGTTCATTGCTTTGTTATTCATTTAACCATTCTTGGTTACTTTAAGCTCAAGAAAATGCATAAAACAACTAAAACTAACAGAAAAATGCTAGTGAAACTAGCCTAAGATGCCTTGGCATCACAAGACACACTAACGACCCGCACACCACTCATCTGCCAACACGGTCCGCACACCCAGCACGCCCGGACGAACCGCCCCCCGCACGCCTTGGAGCGTGCAGGCAAGCAGAAGCATACGGGAGTGCCGAGCCAACTCCGCTGGGCAGGGTTCAGGGGAAGCAACGAAGAACATTCAAGGGACAGCCCGAGGCGTAAGGTGCTTCGGGCAATAATCGAAGAGCCGCACCGTCTAGATTAAGCAACACGCACAGCAAAACCAACACCGCGTCGGGCACCGTCTTGCGTCGACCCTAGACGTAGGGCGAGCACGCCGCGGGTGCACAAGGCACAACTCCACCACGCCATGCTCCCTAGGTGGTGCCTAGATGGGCCGTGCATGGACGTGTTTCACTTCTTGGTCCTTTGGTGATCGGGGTGTGCGGCAGCCCGACGCCCGTGCTCGACCTTGGACCCGGGGCGGGGGACCCCGACGGCACACCACAACCACAACGGGCTTGCTAGTGTGCCTAGGGGATGGCAAGGCATCGTGCATCTTGCTGGCATTGCGCCCAGCAAGCCTTTGGGCAACTCGAGTTTCAGCAGCACGACACCCCTCCCCCCTATAATAGGCTGCCGAGCCATTACCAAAGTGCCACGGGTAGACATCCTTTTCTGTGAAGAGACATACTCAAGGAAACTACTCTAGAGGTCAAATTTTGACGCCGTTTTTTGCGACAATCTCTAGAAAAATAAGATCTTTCCATCCACCAAATTTGGTGAA
>NW_026265037.1:43238-44430 GCF_000817695.3 Arachis duranensis | reverse complement strand
ACACAAGTGAGTATAAAAATATAAGACGCCAGGAAGTTGGATTTTGGTCCGAAACTAAAAAATTTTCCACAGCCGGGAGTTAAACCCGGAAGTTCTCATCATTGAAATCGCCTGGGTGCTACTGCGGATGATGAAATTGCTGATTGCTTTTCTCGAAACTTATATTATTATTATCTTAAATTTTGGTTGATGTTTTGATAGACAAGTTACAGTATTTGTTATATCATGACATTTTTCTTCAATTCTAAAAATGAGTATTTTATTGAAGTAAAATATTTTTCTTCAGTTTTATGTATATATCAAATTAAATGTAAAAGTATATTAAACATTATTAGTGATACTAAACCTTATTTGAAAATAATTTGTTAGAGTAAGGTCAAAATTAATATTGTAATGGGAATAACTAACCATTATTGTTAACAATGAATAAATTCGTTCATTCTTCACACAACTGAGTATAAAAATATATGACGCAAAAAAGTTGGATTTTGGTGCGAAACTAAAATATTTTCCGCAGCTGTGAGTTGAACCCGGAAGTTCTCATCATTGAAATCGCCTGGGTGCTACTGCGAATGGTGAAATTGTTGATTTCTTTTCTCGAAACTTATATTATTATTATCTTAAATTTTGGTTGTTGTTTTGATAGACAAGTTCCAGAATTTGTTATATCATGATATTTTTCCCAATTTCTAAAAATGAGTATTTTATTGAGGTAAAATATTTTTCTTCAGTTTTATGTATATATCAAATTAAATGTAAAAGTATATTAAACATTATTAGTGATACTAAACCTTATTTGATAATAATTTGTTAGAGTAAGGTCAAAACTAATATTGTAATGGGAATAACTAACCATTATTGTTAACAATGAATAAATTCGTCCGTTCTTCACACAAGCGAGTATAAAAATATAAGACGCCAGATTTGGTCCGAAACTAAAAAATTTTCCGCAGCCGGGAGTTGAACCCGGAAGTTCTCATCATTGAAATCGCCTGGGTGCTACTGCGGATGGTAAAATTACGGATTTCTTTGCTCGAAACATGTATTATTATTATCTTAAATTTTGGTTGATGTTTTGATAGACAAGTTCCAGAATTTGTTATATCATGATATTTTTCTCAATTTCTAAAAATGAGTATTTTATAGAAGTAAAATATTTTTCTTCAGTTTTATGTATATATCAAATTAAATG
>NW_026265037.1:35375-40868 GCF_000817695.3 Arachis duranensis | reverse complement strand
GATATTTTTCTTCAATTCTAAAAATGAGTATTTTATTGAAGTAAAATATTTTTCTTCAGTTTTATGTCTATATCAAATTAAATGTAAAAGTATATTAAACATTATTAGTGATACTAAACCTTATTTGATAATAATTTGTTAGAGTAAGGTCAAAATTAGTATTGTAATGGGAATAACTAACCATTATTGTTGATAATGAATAAATTTGTCCGTTCTTCAAACAAATGAGTATAAAATTATAAGACGCTAGGAAGTTGGGTTTTAGTGCGAAACTAAAAATTTTTCCGTAACCAGGAGTTGAACCTGGAAGTCCTCAGCAATAAATTTGGCTGGGTGCTACTGCGGATAGTGACATTCTTAAATTCTTTTATTGAAATTTATATGTTTATTATCTTAAATTTTGGTTGATGTTTTGATAGACAAGTTACAGTATTTGTTATATCATGACATTTTTCTTCAATTCTAAAAATGAGTATTTTATTGAAGTTAAATATTTTTCTTCAGTTTTATGTATATATCAAATTAAATGTAAAAGTATATTAAACATTATTAGTGATACTAATCCTTATTTGATAATAATTTGTTAGAGTAAGGTCAAAATTAATATTGTAACGGGAATAACTAACCATTATTGTTAACAATGAATAAATTCGTCCGTTCTTCACACAAGTGAGTATAAAAATATAAGACGCCAGGAAGTTGGATTTTGGTCCGAAACTAAAAAATTTTCCGCAGCCGGGAGTTGAACCCGGAAGTACTCATCATTGAAATCGCCTGGGTGCTTCTGCGGATGGTGAAATTGCTTATTGCTTTTCTTGAAACTTATATTATTATTATCTTAAATTTTGGTTGATGTTTTGATAGACAAGTTCCAGTATTTGTTATATCGTGATATTTTTCTTCAAATCTAAAAATGAGTATTTTATTGGAGTAAAATATTTTTCTTCAGTTTTATGTATATATCAAATTAAATGAAAAGTATATTAAACATTATTAGCGATACTAAACCTTATTAGATAATAATTTGTTATAGTAAGGTCAAAATTAATATTGTCATGGGAATAACTAACCATTATTGTTAACAATGAATAAATTCGTTCATTCTTCACACAACTGAGTATAAAAATATATGACACAAAAAAGTTGGATTTTGGTGCGAAACTAAAATATTTTCCGCAGCTGGTAGTTGAACCCGGAAGTTCTCATCATTGAAATCGACTGGGTGCTACTGCAAATGGTGAAATTGTTGTTTTCTTTTCTCGAAACTTATATTATTATTATCTTAAATTTTGGTTGTTGTTTTGATAGACAAGTTCCAAAATTTGTTATATCATGATATTTTTCCCCAATTCTAAAAATGAGTATTTTATTGAAGTTAAATATTTTCCTTCAGTTTTATGTCTATATCAAATTAAATGTAAAAGTATATTAAACATTATTAGCGATACTAAACCTTATTAGATAATAATTTGTTATTGTAAGGTCAAAATTAATATTGTAATGGGAATAACTAACCATTATTGTTAACAATAAATAAATTCGTCCGTTCTTCACACAAGTGAGTATAAAAATATAAGACGCTAGGAAGTTGGATTTTGGTCCGAAACTAAAAAATTTTCCGCAGCCGGGAGTTGAACCCGGAAGTTCTCATCATTGAAATCGCCTGGGTGCTACTGCGGATGGTGAAATTGCTGATTGCTTTTCTGGAAACTTATATTATTATTATCTTAAATTTTGGTTGATGTTTTGATAGACAAGTTCCAGAATTTGTTATATCATGATATTTTTCTCCAATTCTAAAAATGGGTATTTTATTGAAGTTAAATATTTTTCTTCAGTTTTATGTCTATATCAAATTAAATGTAAAAGTATATTAAACATTATTAGCGATACTAAACCTTATTAGATAATAATTTGTTATTGTAAGGTCAAAATTAATATTGTAATGGGAATAACTAACCATTATTGTTAACAATGAATAAATTCGTCCGTTCTTCACACAAGTGAGTATAAAAATATAAGACGCCAGGAAGTTGGATTTTGGTCCGAAACTAAAAAATTTTCCGCAGCCGAGAGTTGAACCCGGAAGTTCTCATCATTGAAATCGCCTGGGTGCTACTGCGGATGGTGAAATTGCTTATTGCTTTTCTCGAAACTTATATTATTATTATCTTAAATTTTGGTTGATGTTTTGATAGACAAGTTCCAGTATTTGTTATATCATGATATTTTTCTTCAAATCTAAAAATGAGTATTTTATTGAAGTTAAATATTTTTCTTCAGTTTTATGTCTATATCAAATTAAATGTAAAAGTATATTAAACATTATCAGTGATACTAAACCTTATTTGATAATAATTTGTTAGAGTAAGGTCAAAATTAATATTGTAATGGGAATAAGTAACCATTATTGTTAACAATGAATAAATTCGTCCGTTCTTCACACAAGTGAGTATAAAATTATAACGCGCCAGGAAGTTAGATTTTGGTCCGAAAACAAATAATTTTCCGCAGCCGAGAGTTGAACCCGGAAGTTCTCATCATTGAAATCGCCTGGGGGCTACTGCGGATGGTGAAATTGCTGATTGCTTTTCTCGAAACTTATATTATTATTATCTTAAATTTTGGTTGATGTTTTGATAGACAATTTCCAGTATTTGTTATATCATGATATTTTTCTTCAAATCTAAAAATGACTATTTTATTGAAGTAAAATATTTTTCTTCAGTTTTATGTATATATCAAATTAAATGAAAAGTATATTAAACATTATTAGCGATACTAAACCTTATTAGATAATAATTTGTTATAGTAAGGTCAAAATTAATATTGTAATGGGAATAACTAACCATTAACAATGAATAAATTCGTTCATTCTTCACACAACTGAGTATAAAAATATATGACGCAAAAAAGTGGATTTTGGTGCGAAACTAAAATATTTTCCGCAGCTGGGAGTTGAACCCGGAAGTTCTTATCATTGAAATCACCTGGGTGCTACTGCAAATGGTGAAATTGTTGATTTCTTTTCTCGAAACTTATATTATTATTATCTTAAATTTTGGTTGTTGTTTTGATAGACAAGTTCCAGAATTTGTTATATCATGGTATTTTTCTCCAATTCTAAAAATGAGTATTTTATTGAAGTTAAATATTTTTCTTCAGTTTTATGTCTATATCAAATTAAATGTAAAAGTATATTAAACATTATTAGTGATACTAAACCTTATTTGATAATAATTTGTTAGAGTAAGGTCAAAATTAATATTGTAATGGGAATAACTAACCATTATTGTTAACAATGAATAAATTCGTCCGTTCTTCACACAAGTGAATATAAAAATATAAGACACCAGGAAGTTAGATTTTGGTCCGAAACTAAAATATTTTCCGCAGCCGAGAGTTGAACCCGGAAGTTCTCATCATTGAAATTGTAAAACCCGGTTAATTAACGGCTAATTAACCCATAAATGAGAATTTATTCTAGAAAGCCCAAAATGTGATTTTTGTGGCTAAATATGATAGAGGAGACTGAGACGAGAATTTCGGTACCAATTTTATAGATTCGGACCAAGATTGGACCGAACGGGCCAAACCGGGCCAACCGGACCCAAAGTGGGCCCTTGGCCCAACATAACTTAACCAAAACCCTAGTTTTCAGCACTCTCTCTCCTCACAACACTCATTTCACGCTGAAATTAGAGAGAAATGGGGAGAAGAACACTCTCTCAACTTCTATCTCTCACTTGATCTTCAAACCACCATAACTTTTGATCTAGAGCTCCGATTGCCGCTCTGTTTGTGGCCATGCGTTCATCGCGGAGAGCTCTACAAAACCCATACAATTAATCTTGAGGTAAGCCACGTTTTGCTCTTCGAAATTCCAGCCTTGTTTTCGAGTTTTATGAGCAAAAATGTTGATATTTTGGGCTCTTTGATGTTATAGGACCCAACTATCTTGAAGGAGAAGGTTAATCTTGTCTCCTTGGACCTTGGGTGTGGTAAGATTCTCGACCCTAGTGTAATTTGTTGTTCTATGATGTTTGGGTATTGAGATGTTGTGTATGGGTATGATGATTGTGGCTTAGGTTGTGTATATGTTAATATTGGAGCTTGAGTGGTGATTTTGAAAAGCTTGAAAAAGGGATTTGGTGGTGAAAAATCTGTTCTTGGAGGTGTTGAGGCCTTGAGAGCTTGTGGATAAGTGGTTTGGAAGTGCTCCGGTTGAGCTTGGGAAATCGGCTAAGGTATGGTTTCGGTTTCCTGTATCTAATATGTAATGTGGTAGGAAATACTTAGGCTAGTGGCCCTAAGATAGGCATTGAATTGTTGATGTTGTTGAATTATTGATATATATGATGTGGTCATATATGTGGTGATGATTAATGATGCCTTGATGGTATGATGTATGAGAAATATGCATGTTGTGATATATGCTTGATGATTGAATATGGTTGAATCGTGGGTTGAGCCATGTTGATGGTGAATATGATATTAATTGTGTACAATGATGATTTATTGGGATTGGTGCTGTTGAAAATTGGCATGAGGGAGAGTATATGATATGTCAATGTGTTTGAGTTTGAGCCACTTGGGTGAAATGGGTTAAAATGATGAGATAGTGATTTTGTAAATTGTGGTAAAGTGTCAATGTGTGAGTTGAGGAGGCTTGATGTTGAAATTGATATATTTTGATTGATTTCAAAGAAAAGGGTTGAAATTGGCATGTTTTGATTGGTTTTGAAAAGAGTTGAAAATGACATGTTTGAAAATGGCACTTTGTGGTTTTTATGAAAAACATGGTTTTTGGGCATACTTTGACGGGACATAACTTGGACTACGGATCTCTGTTTTGTGCCAAATCTGTTTAGAAATGAAATTGGATCCGGGAAGTCCATGCCGTTTGAAGAACGGGTGAAAAACGATTTAAAATGAGGAAGTTATGTCCGTTGGAAGATTGGGGTTTAAATCTGTGAATTCTGCAGCTTTTAACTTAGAAAATTTTTAGCAGAATAACCCCTTGCGCGTGTGCGTGATGTGCGCGGGCGCACCGATTGTGCTGCACCCAATGCCCAGCCATTTTCCAGAGAGTTATGCCAGAACTGTGCTAGTGTTGTGCCTGGGGCACGAGAACACCCACGCGTACGCGTGGTTGACGCGTACGCGTCGATTGGCAAATTTTTAATCCACGCTTTAGCGTGCATGACGCTTGCGCGTCGATGAAGTTTTTGAGGCCATCCACGCGTGCGCGTGGAGTGCACGTACGCGTGGACCTGTTTTCATCCCAAAGTTGATTTTTGAGTTTTAAAAAGTCAAATCTCATACTTCTAAGCTTCCGATCTCACCACTTATATCTCAAATCATTATGATATGTCTAGCTATGCGAAGAAAGCTAGTGAATGTGGTAACTTGCGAGTGAAGCAAGGGAAAAAGAATAATCAATGAGGATCATTGATGATTATGTGAGATGTGGAGGATGGTGGTGGAAGTGCT
>NW_026265037.1:34881-35111 GCF_000817695.3 Arachis duranensis | reverse complement strand
ATGCTGAATTATTGATAATTGTGATTTGCACTTCCACTATCTGAGATACGAGTTTCCCTGGGTAGTAGCAGTGGCTAGCCATCACGTGCTCTAGGTTGAGACTTGATACTCTGTTGACCCTATGTCATAAGTGTGACCGGGCACTGTGAAAGACCCGGATGAGCTCGCCCCCGTAAATATTCACCAGTGAGGGTGATGGATATAGATCATGATTATGATCAAGTTTATGA
>NW_026265037.1:29629-32359 GCF_000817695.3 Arachis duranensis | reverse complement strand
GTTCCAGTATTTGTTATATCATGATATTTTTCTTCAATTCTAAAAATGAGTATTTTATTTAAGTAAAATATTTTTCTTCAGTTTTATGCATATATCAATTTAAATGAAAAGTATATTAGACATTATTAGCGATTCTAAACCTTATTAGATAATAATTTGTTATAGTAAGGTCAAAAATAATATTGTAATGGGAATAACCAACCATTATTGTTAACAATGAATAAATTCGTTCATTCTTCACAAAACTGAGTATAAAAATATATGACGCCAAAAAGTTTGATTTCGGTGCGAAACTAAAATATTTTCCGCAGCCGAGAGTTGAACCCGGAAGTTCTCATCATTGAAATCGCCTGGGTGCTACTGCGGATGGTGAAATTGTTGATTTCTTTTCTCGAAACTTATATTATAATTATCTTAAATTTTGGTTGTTGGTTTGATAGACAAGTTCCAGAATTTGTTATATCATGATATTTTTCTCCAATTCTAAAAATGGGTATTTTATTGAAGTTAAATATTTTTCTTCAGTTTTATGTCTATATCAAATTAAATGTAAAAGTAAATTAAACATTATTAGTGATACTAAACCTTATTTGATAATAATTTTGTTAGAGTAAGGTCAAAATTAATATTGTAATGGGAATAACTAACAATTATTGTTAACAATGAATAAATTCGTCTGTTCTTTACACAAGTGAGTATAAAAATATAAGACGCCAGGAAGTTGGATTTTGGTCCGAAACTTAAAAATTTTCTGCAGCCGGGAGTTCAACCCGAAAGTTCTCATCATTAAAATCGCCTGGGTGCTACTGCGGATGGTGAAATTGCTAATTGCTTTTCTCGAAACTTATATTATTATTATCTTAAATTTTGGTTGATGTTTTGATAGACAAGTTCCAGTATTTGTTATATCATGATATTTTTCTTCAATTCTAAAAATGAGTATTTTATTTAAGTAAAATATTTTTCTTCAGTTTTATGCATATATCAATTTAAATGAAAAGTATATTAGACATTATTAGCGATTCTAAACCTTATTAGATAATAATTTGTTATAGTAAAGTCAAAATTAAAATTGTAATGGGAATAACTAACCATTATTGTTAACAATGAATAAATTCGTTCATTCTTCACAAAACTGAGTATAAAAATATATGACGCCAAAAAGTTGGATTTCGGTGCGAAACTAAAATATTTTCCACAGCCGAGAGTTGAACCCGGAAGTTCCCATCATTGAAATCGCCTGGGTGCTACTGCGGATGGTGAAATTGTTGATTTCTTTTCTCGAAACTTATATTATAATTATCTTAAATTTTGGTTGTTGTTTTGATAGACAAGTTCCAGAATTTGTTATATCATGATATTTTTCTACAATTCTAAAAATGGGTATTTTATTGAAGTTAAATATTTTTCTTCAGTTTTATGTCTATATCAAATTAAATGTAAAAGTAAATTAAACATTATTAGTGATACTAAACCTTATTTGATAATAATTTTGTTAGAGTAAGGTCAAATTTAATATTGTAATGGGAATAACTAACAATTATTGTTAACAATGAATAAATTCGTCTGTTCTTTACACAAGTGCGTGTAAAAATATAAGGCGCCAGGAAGTTGGATTTTGGTCCGAAACTTAAAAATTTTCTGCAGCCGGGAGTTGAACCTGAAAGTTCTCATCATTGAAAACGCCTGGGTGCTACTGCGGATGGTGAAATTGCTAATTGCTTTTCTCGAAACTTATATTATTATTATCTTAAATTTTGGTTGATGTTTTGATAGACAAGTTCCAGTATTTGTTATATCATGATATTTTTCTTCAATTCTAAAAATGAGTATTTTATTTAAGTAAAATATTTTTCTTCAGTTTTATCCATATATCAATTTAAATGAAAAGTATATTAGACATTATTAGCGATTCTAAACCTTATTAGATAATAATTTGTTATAGTAAGGTCAAAATTAATATTGTAATGGGAATAACTAACCATTATTGTTAACAATGAATAAATTCGTTCATTCTTCACAAAACTGAGTATAAAAATATATGACGCCAAAAAGTTGGATTTCGGTGCGAAACTAAAATATTTTCCGCAGCCGAGAGTTGAACACGGAAGTTCTCATCATTGAAATCGCCTGGGTGCTACTGCGGATGGTGAAATTGTTGATTTCTTTTCTCGAAACTTATATTATTATTATCTTAAATTTTGGTTGTTGATTTGATAGACAAGTTCCAGAATTTGTTATATCATGATATTTTTCCCCAATTCTAAAAATGGGTATTTTATTGAAGTTAAATATTTTTCTTCAGTTTTATGTCTATATCAAATTAAATGTAAAAGTATATTAAACATTATTAGTGATACTAAACCTTATTTGATAATAATTTGTTAGAGTAAGGTCAAAATTAATATTGTAATGGGAATAACTAACAATTATTGTTAACAATGAATAAATTCGTCCGTTCTTTACACAAGTGAGTATAAAAATATAAGACGCCAGGAAGTTGGATGTTGGTCCAAAACTTAAAAATTTTCCGCAGCCGGGAGTTGAACACGAAAGTTCTCATCATTGAAATCACCTGGGTGCTACTGCGGATGGTGAAATTGTTGATTTCTTTTCTCGAAACTTATATTATTATTAACTTAGATTTTGGTTGATGTTTTGATAGACAACTTCCAGAATTTGTTATATCATGATATTTTTCACAATTTCTAAAAATGAGTATTTTATTGA
>NW_026265037.1:29287-29518 GCF_000817695.3 Arachis duranensis | reverse complement strand
ACTAAACCTTATTTGATAATAATTTGTTAGAGTAAGGTCAAAATTAATATTGTAATGGGAATAACTAACAATTATTGTTAATAATGAATAAATTCGTCCGTTCTTTACACAAGTGAGTATAAAATTATAAGACGCCAGGAAGTTAGATTTTGGTCCGAAACTTAAAATTTTCCGCAGCCGGGAGTTGAACCCGAAAGTTCTCATCATTGAAATCGCCTGGGTGCTACTGCG
>NW_026265037.1:25735-26869 GCF_000817695.3 Arachis duranensis | reverse complement strand
GAGTAAGGTCAAAATTAATATTGTAATGGGAATAACTAACCATTATTGTTAACAATGAATAAATTCGTTCATTCTTCACACAACTGAGTATAAAAATATATGACGCCAAAAAATTAGATTTTGGTGCGAAACTAAAATATTTTCCGCAACCGAGAGTTGAACCCGGAAGTTCTCATCATTGAAATCGCCTGGGTGCTACTGCGGATGGTGAAATTGTTGATTTCTTTTCTCGAAACTTATATTATAATTATCTTAAATTTTGGTTGTTGATTTGATAGACAAGTTCCAGAATTTGTTATATCATGATATTTTTCTCCAATTCTAAAAATGGGTATTTTATTGAAGTTAAATATTTTTCTTCAGTTTTATGTCTATATCAAATTAAATGTAAAAGTATATTAAACATTATTAGTGATACTAAACCTTATTTGATAATAATTTGTTAGAGTAAGGTAAAAATTAATATTGTAATGGGAATAACTAACAATTATTGTTAATAATGAATAAATTCGTCCGTTCTTTACACAAGTGAGTATAAAAATATAAGACGGCAGGAAGTTAGATTTTGGTCCGAAACTTAAAAATTTTCCGCAGCCGGGAGTTGAACCCGAAAGTTCTCATTATTGAAATCGCCTGGGTGCTACAGCGGATGGTGAAATTGCTAATTGCTTTTCTCGAAACTTATATTATTATTATCTTAAATTTTGGTTGATGTTTTGATAGACAAGTTCCAGTATTTGTTATATCATGATATTTTTCTTCAATTCTAAAAATGAGTATTTTATTTAAGTAAAATATTTTTCTTCAGTTTTATCCATATATCAATTTAAATGAAAAGTATATTAGACATTATTAGCCATTCTAAACCTTATTAGATAATAATTTATTATAGTAAGGTCAAAATTAATATTGTAATGGGAATAACTAACCATTATTGTTAACAATGAGTAAATTTGTTCATTCTTCACACAACTGAGTATAAAAATATATGACGCCAAAAGGTTGGATTTCGGTGCGAAACTAAAATATTTTCCGCAGCCGAGAGTTGAACCCGGAAGTTCTCATCATTGAAATCGCCTGGGTGCTACTGCGGATGGTGAAATTGTTGATTTCTTTTCTCGAAACTTATATTAT
>NW_026265037.1:22548-25623 GCF_000817695.3 Arachis duranensis | reverse complement strand
TTCTAAAAATGAGTATTTTATTGAAGTAAAATATTTTTCTTCAGTTTTATGTATATATCGAATTAAATGTAAAAGTATATTAAACATTATTAGTGATACTAAACCTTATTTGATAATAATTTGTTAGAGTAAGGTAAAAATTAATATCGTAATGGGAATAACTAACAATTATTGTTAATAATGAATAAATTCGTCCGTTCTTTACACAAGTGAGTATAAAAATATAAGACGCCAGGAAGTTAGATTTTGGTCCGAAACTTAAAAATTTCCGCAGCCGGGAGTTGAACCCGAAAGTTCTCATTATTGAAATCGCCTGGGTGCTACAGCGGATTGTGAAATTGCTAATTGCTTTTCTCGAAACTTATATTATTATTATCTTAAATTTTGGTTGATGTTTTGATAGACAAGTTCTAGTATTTGTTATATCATGATATTTTTCTTCAATTCTAAAAATGAGTATTTTATTTAAGTAAAATATTTTCCTTCAGTTTTATCCATATATCAATTTAAATGAAAAGTATATTAGACATTATTAGCGATTCTAAACCTTATTAGATAATTCTAAAAATGAGTATTTTATTGAAGTAAAATATTTTTCTTCAGTTTTATGTATATATCGAATTAAATGTAAAAGTATATTAAACATTATTAGTGATACTAAACCTTATTTGATAATAATTTGTTAGAGTAAGGTCAAAATTAATACTGTAATGGGAATAACTAACAATTATTGTTAACAATGAATAAATTCGTCCGTTCTTTACACAAGTGAGTATAAAAATATAAGACGCTAGGAAGTTGGATGTTGGTCCGAAACTTAAAAATTTTCCGCAGCCGGGAGTTGAACCCGAAAGTTCTCATCATTGAAATCGCCTGGGTGCTACTGCGGATGGTGAAATTGCTAATTGCTTTTCTCGAAACTTATATTATTATTATCTTAAATTTTGGTTGATGTTTTGATAGACAAGTTCTAGTATTTGTTATATCATGATATTTTTCTTCAATTCTAAAAATGAGTATTTTATTTAAGTAAAATATTTTTCTTCAGTTTTATGCATATATCAAATTAAATGAAAAGTATATTAGACATTATTAGCGATACTAAACCTTATTAGATAATAATTTGTTATAGTAAAGTCAAAATTAATATTGTAATGGGAATAACTAACCATTATTGTTAACAATTAATAAATTCGTTCATTCTTAACACAACTTAGTATAAAAATATATGACGCCAAAAAGTTGGATTTCGGTGCGAATCTAAAATATTTTCCGCAGCCGGGAGTTGAACCCGGAAGTTCTCATCATTGAAATCGCCTGGGTGCTACTGCAGATGGTGAAATTTTTGATTTCTTTTCTCGAAACTTATATTATTATTACCTTAAATTTTGGTTGTTGTTTTGATACACAAGTTCCAGAATTTGTTATATCATAATATTTTTCTCAATTTCTAAAAATGAGTATTTTATCGAAGAAAAATATTTTTCTTCAGTTTTATGTATATATCAAATTAAATGTAAAAGTATATTAAACATTATTAGTGATACTAAACCTTATTTGATAATAATTTGTTAGAGTAAGGTCAAAATTAATATTGTAATGGGAATAACTAACCGTTATTGTTAACAATGAATAAATTCGTCCGTTCTTCACACAAGCGAGTATAAAAATATAAGACGCCAGGAAGTTGGATTTCGGTCCGAAACTAGAAAATTTTCCGCAGCCGGGAGTTGAACCCGGAAGTTCTCATCATTGAAATCGCCTGGGTGCTACTGCGGATGGTGAAATTGCTGATTGCTTTTCTCGAAACTTATATTATTATTATCTTAAATTTTGGTTGATGTTTTGATAGACAAGTTCCAGTATTTGTTATATCATGATATTTTTCTCCAATTCTAAAAATGGGTATTTTATTGAAGTTAAATATTTTTCTTCAGTTTTATGTCTATATCAAATTATGTGTAAAAGTATATTAAACATTATTAGTGATACTAAACCTTATTTGATAATAATTTGTTAGAGTAAGGTCAAATTTAATATTGTAATGCGAATAACTAACCATTATTGTTAACAATGAATAAATTCGTCCGTTCTTCACACAAGTGAGTATAAAAATATAAGACACCAGGAAGTTGGATTTCAGTCCGAAACTAAAAAATTTTCCGCAGCCGAGAGTTGAACCCGGAAGTTCTCATCATTGAAATCGCCTGGGTGCTACTGCGGATGGTGAAATTGCTGATTGCTTTTCTCGAAACTTATATTATTATTATCTTAAATTTTGGTTGATGTTTTGATAGACAAGTTCCAGAATTTGTTATATCATGATATTTTTCTCAATTTCTAAAAATGAGTATTTTATTGAAGTAAAAAATTTTTCTTCAGTTTTATGTATATATCAAATTAAATGTAAAAGTATATTAAACATTATTAGTGATACCAAACCTTATTAGACAATAATTTGTTATAGTAAGGTCAAAATTAATATTGTAATGGGGATAACTAACCATTATTGTTAACAATGAATAAATTCGTTCATTCTTCACACAACTGAGTATAAAAATATATGACGCCAAAAAATTGGATTCTGGTGCGAAACTAAAATATTTTCCGCAGTCGGTAGTTGAACCCGGAAGTTCTGATCATTGAAATCGCCTGGGTGCTACTGCGGATGGTGAAATTGTTGATTTCTTTTCTCGAAACTTATATTATTATTACCTTAAATTTTGGTTGTTGTTTTGATAGACAAGTTCCAGAATTTGTTATATCATGATATTTTTCTCCAATTCTAAAACTGAGTATTTTATTGAAGTTAAATATTTTTCTTCAGTTTTATGTCTATATCAAATTAAATGTAAAAGTATATTAAACATTATTAGTGATACTAAACCTTATTTGATAATAATTTGTTAGAGTAAGGGCAAAATTAATATTGTAATTGGAATAACTAACCATTATTGTTAACAATGAATAAATTCATCCGTTCTTCACACAAGTGAGTATAAAAATATAAGACGCCAGGAAGTTGGATTTTGGTCCGAAACTAAAAAATTTTCCTCAGCCGGGAGTTGAACCCGA
>NW_026265037.1:20611-22079 GCF_000817695.3 Arachis duranensis | reverse complement strand
CATCATTGAAATCGCCAGGGTGCTACTGCGGATGGTGAAATTGCTTATTGCTTTTCTCGAAACTTATATTATTATTATCTTTATTTTTGGTTGATGTTTTGATAGACAAGTTCCAGTATTTGTTATATCATGATATTTTTCTTCAATTCTAAAAATGAGTATTTTATTGAAGAAAAATATTTTTCTTCAGTTTTATGTATATATCGAATTAAATGAAAAGTATATTAAACATTATTAGCGATACTAAACCTAATTAGATAATAATTTGTTATAGTAAGGTCAAAATTAATATTGTAATGGGAATAACTAACCATTATTGTTAACAATGAATAAATTCGTTCATTCTTCACACAACTGAGTATAAAAATATCTGACGCCAAAAAATTGGATTTTGGTGCGAAACTAAAATACTTTCCGCAGCCGGGAGTTGAACCTGGAAGTTCTCATCATTGAAATCCCCTGGGTGATACTACGGATGGTGAAATTGTTGATTTCTTTCTCGAAACTTATATTATTATTATCTTAAATTTTGGTTGATGTTTTGATAGACAAGTTCCAGAATTTGTTATATCATGATATTTTTCTCAATTTCTAAAAATGAGTATTTTATTGAAGTAAAATATTTTTCTTCAGTTTTATGTATATATCAAATTAAATGTAAAAGTGTATTAAACATTATTAGTGATACTAAACCTTATTTGATAATAATTTGTTAGAGTAAGGTCAAAATTAATATTATAATGGGAATAACTAACCATTATTGTTAACAATGAATAAATTCGTCCGTTCTTCACACAAGTGAGTAAAAAAATATATGATGCTAAAAAATTGGATTTTGGTGCGAAACTAAAATATTTTCCGCAGCCGGGAGTTGAACCCGAAAGTTCTCATCATTGAAATCGCCTGGGTGCTACTGCGGATGGTGAAATTGCTGATTGCTTTTCTCGAAACTTATATTATTATTATCTTTAATTTTGGTTGATGTTGTGACAGACAATTTCCAGTATTTGTTATATTATGATATTTTTCTTCAATTCTAAAAATGAGTATTTTATTGAAGAAAAATATTTTTCTTCAGTTTTATGTATATATCAAATTAAATGTAAAAGTGTATTAAACATTATTAGTGATACTAAACCTTATTTGATAATAATTTGTTAGAGTAAGGTCAAAATTAATATTGTAATGGGAATAACTAACCATTATTGTTAATAATGAATAAATTCGTCCGTTCTTCACACAACTGAGTAAAAAAATATATGATGCTAAAAAATTGGATTTTGGTGCGAAACTAAAATATTTTCCGCAGCCAGGAGTTGAACCCGAAAGTTCTCATCATTGAAATCGCCTGGGTGCTACTGCGGATGGTGAAATTGCTGATTGCTTTTCTCGAAACTTATATTATTATTATCCTAAATTTTGGTTGTTGTTTTGATAGAAAAGTTCCAGAATTTGTTATATCATGATA
>NW_026265037.1:6476-17923 GCF_000817695.3 Arachis duranensis | reverse complement strand
TTGGTTGATGTTTTGATAGACAAGTTCCAGAATTTGTTATATCATGATATTTTTCTCCAATTCTAAAAATGAGTATTTTATTGAAGTTAAATATTTTTCTTCAGTTTTATGTCTATATCAAATTAAATGTAAAAGTATATTAAACATTATTAGTGATACTAAACCTTATTTGATAATAATTTGTTAGAGTAAGGTCAAAATTAATATTGTAATGGGAATAACTAACCATTATTGTTAACAATGAATAAATTCGTCCGTTCTTCACACAACTGAGTAAAAAAATATATGATGCTAAAAAATTGGATTTTGGTGCGAAACTAAAATATTTTCCGCAGCCGGGAGTTGAACCCGAAAGTTCTCATCATTGAAATCGCCTGGGTGCTACTGCGGATGGTGAAATTGCTGATTGCTTTTCTCGAAACTTATATTATTATTATCTTAAATTTTGGTTGTTGTTTTGATAGACAACTTCTAGAATTTGTTATATCATGATATTTTTCTCAAATTCTAAAAATGAGTATTTTATTGAAGTTAAATATTTTTCTTCAGTTTTATGTATATATGAAATTATATGTAAAAGTATATTAAACATTATTAGTGATACTAAACCTTATTTGATAATAATTTGTTAGAGTAAGGTCAAAATTAATATTTTAATGGGAATAACTAACCATTATTGTTAACAATGAATAAATTCGTCCGTTCTTCACACAAGTGAGTATAAAAATGTTCGTTTGTCGGGTTCCGAACAGATCGGTTGAACGGATGTAGAGGTGAGGACGTCTTAGTTTGGGTCGCACTGCTCGCGGGTAGTTGAGTAGCCGAGCACTTGTCTTGGAGGAGTGGTGAGGGGGGTGCCACCTGCAAAGACACTCTGACGCTCAAGTCAGCAATGTGCAGGCGGACAGAATAAAGAGTTGGAAGGATATGACGTACCTCGGGGAAAGAGCCAGCTTCCCCTTTATATACATGTCAGTCATGGGCCCCCCGTGTAGTCAGGCCCATATCCCAAGGGACTCTGTCCTACGGCCGCGTGTGTTAGCCGTACAGGACGCGTGTCCGGGTCGGTAGGAGGGTGTGTAACCGGGTCGGGTAGAGCTTGGGCCGGGTCGACCCGTGCGAATGTTGGGCCAGGCCGTAACAGTGCCCCCACGCGCCAATGGTAGTCGTGGGAGCTACCGATGGCGCGTCGTCTCGTGTCTCGTCTGATCGGCCTCTCGTGGGAAGGGTATGCCCCCAACGCGCGTGTCCCTTGGTTGCACAAGCAACCGTTTCATCGCATCGTTCCTTGCGCCGAGCATTGAATGCTCATAATGGGGTGGAAAAACTCTGTTTGAAAAGACTATTCTGCCCCCAAGTGTTTCGCGCTTTTGGGGAGGCAGTTTTTAAACTGTTCGGTTTTATGTTTCTGCAATTTTCCACATTTCCCATTCCTCTCTTCCTTCTCATTTGACATAAGATCTCAGAGTGTTGCTGCGACGTCCTTGTTCATCCTTCCTGCATTTTCCCAGACTTGCAACTTCATCTCCTTTCATCAATTTAGGTAACTTTCGAATCAATCTCCCTCTTATGCATTATTTTTGTTCGTTGTTGTTTGGTCTTTGCTGTTGTTGCGTTACCTTTTGATTGCGACTAGATGCGTTAGGGGGGAAAGTACCATTCCAGGGTAGGTTTTTTGTTGTTCTTTTCATGTTTTAGTCTCGTTTGGCCTTGGTCGGGGAGTCGTGGGGGTAGTGTCTGTATTCGGCCTGAGCAACCGATCTCTTAGACTGACTGGATGGTCCCCCATGTAGGTATGGCTCGCACGGTTTCCCGGGCATCCGTTAACCCCGCGGCGTATGATCCCTATGCTTGGGTTGTCTCCGATTTGAAGGATTCGCCCAACCAAATGGGCGAGGAGGAGCTCACCGAGTTCCGACAAGCCGGGTACTTGTGCGGAGGGACCGACGAGGAATCTAATTACGACGTTTTCGTCCCGGCTCCTCACGAGCGGTTATATGAAATCAACTTCCACCACCCCCGAGTCGCCGACTGGATCTGGTTCTACAAAGCCATGTTCACTCAAGTCGGAGTTCATATTCCGTTTTCAGCCTTTCAAATGGCGCTTTTAAATAGAATTTCCGTGTCACCGTCGCAGTTGCATCCGAATAGTTGGGCCTCGATCCGCTGTTTCGAGATGGTCTGTGAATATCTCGAACTGCCGGTGTCCGTGGATGTTTACCTCTTCTTCTTCACCCTCACAAACCCTTCCAAGGAGGGAAAACACAAGAAAGGGTTCATGTCCTTCCGGTCTGCCCAGGGTCGGAAGATTTTCGGTTTGTTTGAAGATTCTTACCATGGGTTGAAGGACAAATATTTTAAGGTCCGCCCTGCCAAAGGTCGTCATCCCTTTTGGTTGTCCTTGGAGGGGGTACGGCTCATCCCGACTTATTGGAGTTTCGGGGCAGGGTCCAATACTTTTATTAAGGTAACCTATAGAGGTATGTCGGCGGTGGATAAGCAGATTGCCGAGGTGTTGATGGCAGTTTTTGGGAGGAACCAAGTAAATCCCCACCTCCTTATGGGTGATCGGGAGTCCGGTCGTAATTATATTTGTGAGAAGCTTTTTACTTTGCTCTTTACCCCCTTTTTTTTCTTTTATTGATATCATGTGGCGATTAACCGACCTTTTTTGCTTTCCTGCAGTGGATATGTCTGCGTCGGTGACGGGTCTTCCCGACTTGTTTCAAACCTTTCTAGGCGGTGGTGACGACGAGGAGGGTGACGAGCAGCCCGTCCCCGAGGGGCCTGATGCTCCTTCGGAGGGCAAGGATGTTCCCGAGCAGAGTGCCGCAACCGACGGGATTGGCACCTCGGCTCAAGGTGCCGCGGTTGAAGGTGGCAAGGCAATCCATGCCTCCCCTCTCCGCGAGGTGATTGGAACTGGGGGTTCCGTGACTAACCCGGACGTTGAGGTGGAAGAGGTCCCCAACCCGAAGAAAAGGAAGAAGGCCTCCACAGCGTCGTCTAGCCCTGAGGGTGTCCTTACTGTCATGGAAAGGAACTTTGACGCCGGGAACTTCATAGACTCCCAGCTGATTCCTGGCACCGAGGAGTATTTCCACGAATCATCCCTTGCCGGGCAGGCGAGGTGGATGTATCGCACTCTCCTGCGCGGCGCAGTCATAGCTCGGAAGGCCGAGTTCGAACTGTCCGGGATGGAGTCTCTTCGCAGGAGGTTGGAATCTACCGGGAGGGCTAACAACGAGCTAAAAAGTGAAGTTGAAACCCTTCGGGAGCAATTGACTCAATCTTCGGAAAAGCTGGACGCTGCCGAGAAGAAAGCCACCACTGCCGAGCAGAAAGCTACCGCCGCCGAACAGAAGGCAACAGCTGCTGAGAAGAAACAGAAAGAGTCGGACGCGACGGTTGAACGCTTGGCCGAGCGTGAAATGGCCTTGGAGGGTCAGGTCGGCGCGGCGCAAAAGCGTGTGGCCGAAGTGGAAAAAGAGAAGCAGGCCGTAGAAGCCGAACTGGCGACATGGAAGGCAAAGTATAAAGACGTCGTCAAACAGGGGAAGGGTGCGATTCTGGCGACCGAAGAGGCTCTTAAGGCTCAGGTCAAAATCATCGCTCCCGAGTTCGACACATCGGCAATCGGCGTTCGTAAAATCATTAAGGATGGCCAAGTTGTCGATGTCCCCAAGAAATGAATCCTTTGTTTTAAGGTTTTTGTTTAGCCGTTTTGTTTTGGCTTGTGAATAATCTTGATTTTAGCCGTTCTGGCTTGTGAACAATGACCTTTTTTGGTCGCTTGCTCGTGTTGTCGCGATAAACCTTTTTTTTATTCGTCTGATCGCATTATCGTTTCTAACCGTTTTGGTTTATGGTTGTCGTTTATTCGCTTGATCATGTTATTTTTCCTATTAACCGTTTTTGGTTTGTAGTCGTTTATACCGGCGGCCCGTGGCCTTTCGTGTGGTTATTTGTTACAACGGTAGTTGATGATCTCCCGGGGTGATCAGTCCCAGACCGCACGTCGTCGTTAGTCATGACGAGATGGTTTATCTGAAAAGCGGAGATAAAATAGGGTGGAGAATTTGCACAAGTATATCTTATTCGGTAACCACATAAAGGGCTTGAATGTTACTATAAAGTTCAAATGACAAATTAACTACTTAGCTAGATTAGCCGGCGTGTCGTTCCGTCCTCTAGGAGTAGAACCTTCTGAGGTTGTCCGCGTTCCATGTCCTCGGGACCTCCTTGCCATCAAGCTTTTCTAACTTAAAGGCTCCTTTTCCCATCACCTTTTTGACTCTATAGGGGCCTTCCCAGTTTGCCGCTAGTTTGCCCTCTCCGGGGGTCGGTAGGCCGATATCATTCCGCCTTAGGACGAGGTCGCTTGGCTCGAATTCCCTCTTGAGCACTTTGGTGTTGTAGCGCAGAGCCATTCTTTGTTTTAGCGCCGTTTCTGTCAAATGGGCCATCTCCCTGGCTTCATCTATCAGGTCCTTTTCTACGGTTTCCTCCACTCCCTTTAGGAGCAACCGCGGGCTTGGTTCCCCGATCTCCACGGGTATCACCGCGTCCACACCGTACGTTAGTCGGAAAGGAGTTTCTTTAGTGGATGACTGTTCGGTCGTTCGGTAGGACCAGAGAACCGCTGCTAGTTCGTCGGCCCAAGCACCCTTTTTATTGTCCAACCTCTTTTTCAGCCCTGAAAGGATAACCTTGTTGGCGGACTCCACTTGTCCGTTCGTCTGAGGGTGTTCTACCGAAGAGAACCTTTGCCTTACACCCAGGCCGCTGAGAAATTCCGTAAACTTCTTGTCCGTAAACTGTGTGCCGTTGTCCGAGATGACGACTTCCGGTATCCCGAATCGTGTTATCACCTGCCTCCACATGAATTTTCTACAATTGGCCGAGGATATGCTAGCTAGTGGCTCAACTTCTATCCACTTGGTATAGTAATCAATTGCAACTATGAGATATTTGACCTGCCCAGGGCCGACCGGGAAGGGCCCTAAGAGGTCGTCTCCCCACTGAGCGAATGGCCGTGAGGTCGTTAGCAAGCTTAACTCGGAGGCCGGTGCCCTGGCAAAGTTGGCGTTCTGTTGGCACTTTACGCACTTTTTGACAAACTCTTTGGAATCTGCCATCATCGACGGCCAGTAGTATCCAGCTCGGATTAATTTCCTTGCTAGGGCTTTGCCCCCGATGTGGTGTCCACAACAGCCCTCATGGACTTCCCTGAGGACGTAGTCCGTCTGGTCGGGGCGTAGGCACTTCAGTAGGGGTTGGCTGAGCCCTTTCCTGAACAGCTGTCCTTGGATGACGGCATATTTGGCCGCTTCTCTTCTCCCTTGGATGACGGCGTATTTGGCCGCTTCTCTCCTTAATTTCGCCGCATCCTTTTCGTCACCCGGGATTTGGCCGTGTTCTAGGAAGTTGGTGATGGGGTCTAGCCATGAAGAACTTAGGGTTGTCATGTGCAGTGCAATTGCTGGTTCTCTTGTCATGCCTTGGATGAGAGACCGGTTCCCCTCCCCTGGCTTTGTGCTGGCCAACTTCGATAGAAGGTCTGCCCGTGTGTTCCTTTCTCTGGGTACGTGATGGACCGTGACCTCTTCGAACTTTTGGCTCAAACTTTTAACCTTTTCCAAGTACTTCAGTAGCAGGGGGTCTTTGGCTTGGTAGCTGCCGTTTACTTGGGAAATGACGACTTGGGAATCGCTGCATATTTCCAGCCTTCTTGCGCCGACTTCTACTGCTAGGGTTAAGCCTCCTATGAGGGCTTCGTATTCTGCTTGGTTGTTCGAGATGGGAAACTCGAATCTAACCGACTGTTCGTACACAACTCCAATCGGGCTTTCCAGGATGATCCCGGCACCTCCGAAGGTCTGGTTGGAGGCTCCGTCCACATGGAGCTTCCACCGTGTACCCATGTCTTCGCCTGGATCTCCCGTTACTTCAACCAAGAAATCCGCCATGGCCTGCGCCTTGATGGCTTGCCGGGGCTCGTACCGTATGTCATATTGAGAGAGTTCGATGGACCAAGTCATCATCCTTCCCGCTAGGTCAGGTTTTTGGAGAACTTGCCGGATCCCCTGGTCCGTTCTGACGACCACTTGGTGACTTTGGAAGTATTGTTTTAACCTTCTCGAGGAAGTTAGGAGTGCCAAGGCTAGCTTTTCCAACTTGCTATACCTTAATTCTGCTCCTTGCAGGGCCCTGCTTACGAAGTAGACTGGCTGTTGGGCTTTCCCGTCCTCCCGTACCAGTACTGCGGCCAGGGCTTCGCTTGTTATAGCGAGGTATAGGTATAGTGGTTCCCCGTCCCTTGGCTTCCCGAGAACGGGAGGTGCCGCCAGGATTTCCTTGAAGTGTTGAAAGGCTTCTTCGCACGCGGGTGTCCACTCAAACGCCATCCCTTTCTTCATGAGGTTAAAAAATGGCAGGGCCTTTGTCGCCGAGGCTCCGAGAAACCGGGAAAGTGATGTCAATCGCCCTGCCAACCTCTGGACGTCCTTGATACAGCCCGGGCTCTTCATCTGAAGTATTGCCTGGCATTTCTCCGGGTTAGCTTCTACCCCTCTCTGAGTTATCATAAATCCCAGGAACTTGCCGGCTTCCATGGCGAAGGCGCACTTGAGGGGGTTCAGCCTCATACCGTGTTGACGGAGGGACGCAAATACACTTGCCAGGTCGTTTAGGAGGTCGTCAGGTCGTGTTGTTTTTGCCAAGATGTCGTCCATATAAACTTCAACTGTTTTCCCTATGAGGTCGTGGAATATCCTGTTCATCAGCCTTTGATATGTTGCCCCCGCATTTTTCAAGCCGAATGGCATTACCTTATAGCAGAAAGTTCCTCCTGGCGTTATGAACGCCGTTTTGTCTTCGTCTGGTCGGTGCATCGGTATCTGATTGTAACCAGAGTAGGCGTCCATGAAACTCAGATACCGGTACCCCGCCGCGGCGTCGACGAGTGCATCTATGTTGGGGAGGGGGAAGCAATCTTTGGGGCATGCTTTGTTAAGGTCAGAGTAGTCCACGCACATTCTCCACCTGCCATTGTGTTTTTTCACCAATACCACATTCGAGAGCCATGTCGAGTAGTCCACTTCCCGTATGAAGCCTGCTTCTAGGAGGCTGGCCGTCTGCCTGGCTACCTCCTCTGCTCTTTCCGCCGACATCTTTCTCCTCCGTTGGGCCACCGGGCGCGCTTCCGCCTTGACGGCTAGGTGATTGCTTCCTTGGACTTCTTTCTAAGGGAAAGGCTGGCGTTGTCACAAGCGACTGCCGTCTCGAGGTCTCCTCTTATGGTCCCTATGGATCCATCATCGGTAACGAACTTCATAACTAGCAGCTTGGTGTTGATTATGGCTTCAAAATCATTGATTGTTTTTCTTCCCAAGATGATGTTGTAGGCTGTGGAATCTCGGAGAATTACGAACTCGGCCATCGCCGATCTTCGTCCTTGGGTCTGCCCCACCGAGATTGGTAGGGAGATGACTCCGTCCGGTTTGATGAAGTGGTCGCCTAACCCGATAACCCCGTGCTGGTGAGTCGTCAGGTCGGCATCCTTTAGCCCTAGTGCGTCGAACACGTTGCGGAACACGATGTTTGAATCAGCTCCTGTGTCGACAAGGATCCGTTTGACGAGGTCGGTTCCCACCCTGGCCGTTATGACCATGGGGGGGTTTTCCGGGGCGTCGCTAAACCATTGGTCTTCCGGGCCGAAAGAAATGGATGGAGGTTTTTTGGAACTTTGCACCGGCGGGGATGAGATTGCCAGAACCTTGGCGTCTTTCTTGTGTGCCGACCGGGATTTTGGTGCAGCATTTTTTGCCGTTACCACGTTTATCACAGTGAGGCCATGGTCTCTGTCTTCGGGCTCCTGTCGCCGCTTGGCCGAGCGCGTCTTGCTTTCCTCGTCTTGGTCACGATAACGCCTTCTCGGCTCCCTGATGAGATGGGAGAACGCTGCTAGCTTTCCTTCCCTTATAGCTTGTTCTAGTGCATCCTTCAGGTTAAAACAGTCCTGCGTTTGATGGCCATAACCCTTGTGATAATCACAATAAAGGTTCTTGTTTCCTCCCGTACGGTCCTTAAGTGGTCGGGGCTTCGGAAGAATTCCCTTCTCAGCTATTTGTTGATAAACTTCCACGATGGGGAGGGTGAGTGGAGTGTAGTTAGTAAATTTTCCGACTCGAGGGAACGGCCTGGGTGCTTTGTTTGATGCCTCATCCCTTGCCTTTTCTTTTGCTCTCTCACCGTCGCCACCGGACTGCCGAGCTTGGCCGTAACCGGACTGCCGCTTATTGGCAGCAACGACTCGGCTGACCTCCTCGTCGTTTATGTACTCCTTAGCCACCGTCTGGATTTCATGCATTGTCCAAACTGGCTTCGTGGTAAGGTGTTTTCGGAAGTTCTCGTTGAGGAGGCTGTTTGTTAGGCAGAGACTGGCTCGTTGAGGAGGCCGTTTGTCAGGCAGAGACTGGCCACCGAGTCGGTTAAGCCGTCGATTTCCAAGCATTCGTCGTTGAACCGATCTAAGTACCTCCTGGTCGGCTCTCCCTGTCTCTGGGTTACCCCTAGAAGGTTGATAGGATGCTTGGCCTTTGCTATTCGCGTTGTAAATTGGGCCAGGAATGCACGGCTGATGTCTGAGAAATTGTAGATGGAACCTTGAGGGAGGCCGTTAAACCATCTGATCGCTAGTCCTGCTAGAGTTACCGGGAAGGCGCGGCATCTTACTTCGTCCCCTACTCCCTCTAGATTCATCCTGGCCTCGAAGGCCGTTAGGTGTTCCAGAGGGTCTTGAGTTCCGTCATACCTCATGTCCGTTGGTTTGTCGAAGTGTTTCGGCAACCGGACCTCGAGGATAGATCGGTGGAACGGGATGACACCCATTATGACGGGTTGCCGTGTTCTCTCTGATCTCCCTTCCCCGTCCTCGTGACCTCTTGCTGCTCGGCGGGTTGGTCCGCCTCGGGAGTAGATGATCCTGTCGTTTCGCCTTCTTATTATAGGTGACTCCTCCCGCGTGCTCTCCGCTTCCGTCCGGGAAGCGGATGTACGCCGCTGGCGGCTTCGGTGAGAGTCTTCCTCCTCGCTCCCGGGAGATGGGGTAAAGCTGGGATCGGTAGACCGTCCATCCCGCTCCCGGTCGGCTAGCTGTCGCTCTAAGTTCTGGACTCTGTGGCGTAGCTCCTGCATTATTATGGCGCTATCACCACCCGTTCCCCCGAAGGGTCGTGTCCTCGTGTGTTGTTGGGGGGACCTCCGCCGCCCCCTCAGTGAAGCGACGGAGGCTGCCCCCTCCGCTCCGGCTGCTCGAGCTTGGTCACCGGGACCCAGCACGACTTCCATTTAGGCAGCAGTCCCCACAGACGGCGCCAATGTTCGTTTGTCGGGTTCCGAACAGATCGGTTGAACGGATGTAGAGGTGAGGACGTCTTAGTTTGGGTCGCACTGCTCGCGGGTAGTCGAGTAGCCGAGCACTTGTCTTGGAGGAGTGGTGAGGGGGGTGCCACCTGCAAAGACACTCCGACGCTCAAGTCAGCAATGTGCAGGCGGACAGAATAAAGAGTTGGAAGGATATGACGTACCTCGGGGAAAGAGCCAGCTTCCCCTTTATATACATGTCAGTCATGGGCCCCCCGTGTAGTCAGGCCCATATCCCAAGGGACTCTGTCCTACGGCCGCGTGTGTTAGCCGTACAGGACGCGTGTCCGGGTCGGTAGGAGGGTGCGTAACCGGGTCAGGGAGAGCTTGGGCCGGGTCGACCCGTGCGAATGTTGGGCCAGGCCGTAACAAAAAATATAAGACGCCAGGAAGTTGGATTTTGGTCCGAAACTAAAAAATTTTCCGCAGCCGGGAGTTGAACACGGAAGTTCTCATCAACGAAATTGCCTGGGTGCTACTGCGGATGGTGAAATTACTGATTGCTTTTCTCGAAACTTATATTATTATTATCTTAAATTTTGGTTGATGTTTTGACAGATAAGTTCCAGTATTTGTTATATCATGATATTTTTCTTCAATTCTAAAAATGAGTATTTTATTGAAGAAAAATATTTTTCTTCAGTTTTATGTATATATCAAATTAAATGAAAAGTATATTAAACATTATTAGTGATACTAAAGCTTATTTGATAATAATTTGTTAGAGTAAGGTCAAAATTAATATTGTAATGGGAATAACTAACCATTATTGTTAACAATGAATAAATTCGTCCGTTCTTCACACAAATGAGTATAAAAATATAAGACGCCAGGAAGTTGGATTTTGGTCCGAAACTAAAAAATTTTCCGCAGCCGAGAGTTGAACCCGGAAGTTCTCATCATTGAAATCGCCTGGGTTCTACTGCGGATGGTGAAATTGCTGATTGCTTTTCTCCAAACTCATATTATTATTATCTTAAATATTGGTTGATGTTTTGATAGACAAGTTCCAGAATTTGTTATATCATGATATTTTTCTCAATTTCTAAAAATGAGTATTTTATAGAAGTAAAATATTTTTCTTCAGTTTTATGTATATATCAAATTAAATGTAAAAGTATATTAAACATTATTAGTGATACTAAACCTTATTTGATAATAATTTGTTAGAGTAAGGTCAAAATTAATATTGTAATGGGAATAACTAACCATTATTGATAACAATGAATAAATTCGTTCATTCTTCACACAACTGAGTATAAAAATATATGACGCCAAAAAATTGGATTTTGGTGCGAAACTAAAATATTTTCCGCAGCCGGGAGTTGAACCCGGAAGTTCCCATCATTGAAATCGCCTGGGTGCTACTGTGGATGGTGAAATTGCTGCTTTCTTTTCTCGAAACTTATATTATTATTATCTTAAATTTTGGTTGTTGTTTTGATAGACAAGTTCCAGAATTTGTTATATCATGATATTTTTCTCCAACTCTAAAAATGAGTATTTTATAGAAGTAAAATATTTTTCTTCAGTTTTATGTATATATCAAATTAAATGAAAAGTATAATAAACATTATTAGCGATACTAAACCTTATTAGATAATAATTTGTTATAGTAAGGTCAAAATTAATATTGTAATGGGAATAACTAACCATTATTGTTAACAATGAATAAATTCGTCCGTTCTTCACACAAGTGAGTATAAAAATATAAGACGCCAAAAAATTGGATTTTGGTGCGAAACTAAAATATCTTCCGCAGCCGGGAGTTGAACCCGGATGTTCTCATCATTGAAATCGCCTGGGTGCTACTGCGGATGGTGAAATTGCTGATTGCTTTTCTCGAAACTTATATCATTATTATCCTAAGTTTTGGTTGTTGTTTTGATAGACAAGTTCCAGAATTTGTTATATCATGATATTTTTCTCCAATTCTAAAAATGAGTATTTTATTGAAGTTAAATATTTTTCTTCAGTTTTATGTCTATATCAAATTAAATGTAAAAGTATATTAAACATTA
>NW_026265037.1:4334-5613 GCF_000817695.3 Arachis duranensis | reverse complement strand
GATGGTGAAATTGCTGATTGCTTTTCTCGAAACTTATATTATTATTATCTTAAATTTTGGTTGATGTTTTGACAGACAAGTTCCAGTATTTGTTATATCATGATATTTTTCTCCAATTCTAAAAATGAGTTTTTTTATTGAAGTTAAATATTTTTCTTCAGTTTTATGTCTATATCAAATTAAATGTAAAAGTATATTAAACATTATTAGTGATACTAAACCTTATTTGCTAATAATTTGTTAGAGTAAGGTCCAAATTAATATTGTAATGGGAATAACTAACCATTATTGTTAACAATGAATAAATTCGTCCGTTCTTCACACAAGTGAGTATAAAAATATAAGACGCCAGGAAGTTGGATTTTGGTCCGAAACTAAAAAATTTTCCGCAGCCGAGAGTTGAACACGGAAGTTCTCATCATTGAAATTGCCTGGGTGCTACTGCGGATGGTGAAATTGCTGATTGCTTTTCTCGAAACTTATATTATTATTATCTTAAATTTTGGTTGATGTTTTGACAGACAAGTTCCAGTATTTGTAATATCATGATATTTTTCTTCAATTCTAAAAATGAGTATTTTATTGAAGAAAAATATTTTTCTTCAGTTTTATGTATATATCAAATTAAATGAAAAGTATATTAAACATTATTAGTGATACTAAAGCTTATTTGATAATAATTTGTTAGAGTAAGGTCAAAATTAATATTGTAATGGGAATAACTAACCATTATTGTTATCAATGAATAAATTCGTCCGTTCTTCACACAAGTGAGTATAAAAATATAAGACGCCAGGAAGTTGGATTTTGGTCCGAAACTAAAAAATTATCTGCAGCCGAGAGTTGAACCCGGAAGTTCTCATCATTTAAATCGCCTGGGTGCTACTGCGGATGGTGAAATTGCTGATTTCTTTTCTCCAAACTTATATTATTATTATCTTAAATTTTGGTTGATGTTTTGATAGACAAGTTCCAGAATATGTTATATCATGATATTTTTCTCAATTTCTAAAAATGAGTATTTTATAGAAGTAAAATATTTTTCTTCAGTTTTATGTATATATCAAATTAAATGTAAAAGTATATTAAACATTATTAGTGATACTAAACCTTATTTGATAATAATTTGTTAGAGTAAGGTCAAAATTAATATTGTAATGGGAATAACTAACCATTACTGTTAACAATGAATAAATTCGTTCATTCTTCACACAACTGAGTATAAAAATATATGACGCCAAAAAATTGGATTTTGGTGCGAAACTAAAATATTTTCCGT
>NW_026265037.1:4068-4151 GCF_000817695.3 Arachis duranensis | reverse complement strand
CAAGTTCCAGAATTTGTTATATCATGATATTTTTCTCCAATTCTAAAAATGAGTATTTTATTGAAGTTAAATATTTTTCTTTA
>NW_026265037.1:1405-1851 GCF_000817695.3 Arachis duranensis | reverse complement strand
ATGTAAAAGTATATTAAACATTATTAGTGATACTAAACCTTATTTGATAATAATTTGTTAGAGTAAGGTCAAAATTAATATTGTAATGGGAATAACTAACCAATATTGTTAACAATGAATAAATTCGTCCGTTCTTCACACAAGTGAGTATAAAAATATAAGACGCCAGGAAGTTGGATTTTGGTCCGAAACTAAAAAATTTTCCGCAGCCGGGAGTTGAACACGGAAGTTCTCATCATTGAAATTTCCTGGGTGCTACTGTGGATGGTGAAATTGCTGATTGCTTTTCTCGAAACTTATATTATTATTTTCTTAAACTTTGGTTGATGTTTTGACAGACAAGTTCCAGTATTTGTTATATCATGATATTTTTCTTCAATTCTAAAAATGAGTATTTTATTGAAGAAAAATATTTTTCTTCAGTTTTATGTCTATATCAAATTATG
>NW_026265037.1:640-1062 GCF_000817695.3 Arachis duranensis | reverse complement strand
TATTATTATTATCTTAAATTTTGGTTGATGTTTTGATAGACAAGTTCCAGAATTTGTTATATCATGATATTTTTCTCAATTACTAAAAATGAGTATTTTATAGAAGTAAAATATTTTTCTTCAGTTTTATGTATATATCAAATTAAATATAAAAGTATATTAATCATTATTAGTGATACTAAACCTTATTTGATAATAATTTGTTAGAGTAAGGTCAAAATTAATATTGTAATGGGAATAACTAACCATTATTGTTAACAATGAATAAATTCGTTCATTCTTCACACAACTGAGGATAAAAATATATGACGCCAAAAAATTGGATTTTGGTGCGAAACTAAAATATTTTCCGCAGCCGGGAGTTGAACCCGGAAGTTCTCATCATTGAAATCGCCTGGGTGCTACTGCGGATGGTGAAATTC
>NW_026265037.1:0-442 GCF_000817695.3 Arachis duranensis | reverse complement strand
TATATCAAATTAAATGTAAAAGTATATTAATCATTATTAGTGATACTAAACCTTATTTGATAATAATTTGTTAGAGTAAGGTCAAAATTAATATTGTAATGGGAATAACTAACCATTATTGTTAACAATGAATAAATTCGTCCGTTCTTCGCACAAGTGAGTATAAAAATATAAGACGCCAGGAAGTTGGATTTTGGTCCGAAACTAAAATATTTTCCGCAGCCGGGAGTTGAACCCGGAAGTTCTGATCATTGAAATCGCCTGGGTGCTACTGCGGATGGTGAAATTGCTGATTTCTTTTCTCGAAACTTATATTATTATTATCTTAAATTTTGGTTGTTGTTTTGATAGACAAGTTCTGGAATTTGTTATATCATGATATTTTTCTCAAATTCTAAAAATGAGTATTTTATTGAAGTTAAATATTTTTCTTCAGTTTTAT
>NW_026265036.1:43679-44474 GCF_000817695.3 Arachis duranensis | reverse complement strand
TTTAATTTTTTTAAAAATATTTTTTTTATCGGATATTGCTACACCCAGACAGTAGACGATTTTATACTACACAAGATAACAAATTTAGAATAAATTAACTTAAAAAATTTAAAATTTAAATTTTTTATTTTTTGGATATTATTCAAATTTTATAATTTTTTACAATTAGAAAAATTATTTTTTTAGTTTAAAAATTAAAAAAATAATAAATTTACAAATCTATTGTTTACTAGATATTGCATGGACATTATTTTATTTAATTTAAATAAAAAACATTAAATAATATAATTTAAAAATTCAAAAATAAAAAATTTAGTTTTTTAAAATTTTTAATTTTTTTAAAAATATTTTATATTTTTTAATTCACCGGATAATGCTTCTCCTAGACAATTGACTTTTTTTGTTTCACTTGTTCACAAATTAAGAATAAATTAATTTAAAAAATTTAAAATTTTAATTTTTTATTTTTTGTATATTTTTGGAATTTTTTATTTTTTTACAACTAGAAAAAAATTTTAGTTTAAAATTTAAAAAATAATAAAGTTACAGATCTATTGTTTACTAGAAATTGCCGTACTTTATTTTTTTATTATTTAAATAAAAAACATTTGATAATATAATTTAAAAATTCAAAAATAAAAAATTTATTTTTTCAAAATTTTTAATTTTTTTAAATTTATTTTTGATTTTTTTATTCACCGGATAACGCTACACTCAGACAGTAGACCTTTTTTACTACACTTGTTCACAAATTAAGAATAAATTAATTTAAAAAATTTATTTTTTTAATTTTTT
>NW_026265036.1:25054-42089 GCF_000817695.3 Arachis duranensis | reverse complement strand
ATTTAATAATGTAATTTAAAAATTCAAACATAAAAAATTTAGTTTTTTAAAATTTTTTAATTTTTTAAAAATATTTTTTATTTTTTTATTCACCAGATGATAACAAGTCATCTTAGCCTAGTTTTACTAGTCTTTTTCCTTTGTTTTCATTTAGTTTTATGCACTTTCTTAAGCCATAAGTAAGCCAATTGGGTTGAAATTCATGTTATCTTTGACTCAATCAATCATGTATAAAATGATGCATTCTCATGAGATTTTGTGCTATAATTGTCATATATTATGGAAGAGAAACAATCTCATGATTTGAAGCATAGCTTTAATGTTTTTGATTGATTGATGATAGGTGAAAAAAAGCTTGGAAGGAGGTTGCAAGAAGGGGCATGGAAAGAGAGATTTACGTTTGAGCTAACGTTTGAGGAAAACGTTAACTCAAACGTGAAAAGAAGATGAAGAAAGCCCCTGGGAGAAGCAACGCCTGCGCCAACATTTGAGATCTGGGAAGGCAATTGAGATCTAGACTTTGCTATCTAGACTCTGGAGTCCTGAGATCCCATTTTCCTTTTGGTTCTTCTGTGAACCCCTGCTGCAATTTAATTTCCTTTTCTGTTTGAGATCTGACAGAATTCAAATCATCTCTTGCTTTGATAATTGTTGCAATTTAATTTCCCTTGCTTGAATTCTGAAATCCCAGTCCTCAAATCCCTTTTCCATTCAAGCAATTTATATTTCTTGCACTTTAAGTTACTGCAATTTACATTCTTGCACTTTAAGTTTTAGTCATTTAATTTCTTGTTCTTTAAGATTCAGCTCTTTTACTTTCAGTTCTCTTTAATTTCTTCAATTCACCCCTCTCCCTTTACATTTTCTGCTATTCACTTACTGTTGGATACAAAATCACTCAACCAATACTTGATTCGCTTGACTAAATCAACCACCGAACTAAAATTGCTCAATCCTTCAATCCTTGTGGGATCGACCTCACTCCCGTGAGTTTTATTACTTGATGCGACCCGGTGCACTTGCCGGTGAGTTTTGTGTCGGATCGTTTTCCGCACATTGATGTGTTGAAAACGATCCAACACAAAACTCACCGGCAAGTGTACCGGGTCGCATCAAGTAATAATAACTCACTTAGAGTGAGGTCAATCCCACAGGGATTGATGGATCAAGCAACTTTAGTGGGTGATTAGTTTAGTCAAGCTAACATTGATGATTTGAGTGAAAAGTGATCAACAGAATTGTAAATAGCAGGAAATTTAAAGTTGCAGAAAATAAAATTGCATGAAACTTAAAGTGCAAGAAAGTAAAATAACTGAAACTTAAATTGCAAGAAATGTAAATTGCATCAAATGTAAAGGGATTGGGAACTGGGATTGCAGGAATTGAATAAGAACAAGTGAATTGCAAGGAACAGACAAGTAGAAGATGATTTGAATTAAGGTAGATCTCAAACAGAAGAGTAAGAATGCTTTGAAAATTTAAGAACAGAAAATGAGCAATGCTTAATTTACAGTAATTTAAAAGAGGTTATAGATCTCAGGAGTGGAAGAGACTAGAAAACAAGTCTAGATCTCAAATCCTTCCTTGATCCAACAGAGAAACAATTTGCAGAAAAGTAAATCAAGATCACAGTAGCTCTAATGAAAAATTGCAGAAAGAGAATTTGAGGATCCAAGAAAAGCAATGAGCTCAGGAAGCAGATCTGGATCTCAATTGATCAAACAGAAAATGATTTGCAGAAGAAATGTAAATGAAACAGCAAGTGAAGTTTAAATTCAATTCCTTGATTTTTGGAATATTGCAGAAGAAGAACAAAGGTGAAATTTAGATCAATGATTGAAACAGAATTCCTTCAATCTCAATCCAAAATTCTAAAACAGAAATGAAAACTAAAAAAAGAGCAAAAATGAAAACTAAAGAGTGCCAAACTCCCTATTGGAGCTAGCCTCCTTTCTAATCGAGCTCACCTACAAAGATGAAAATGATGCCTTATATAGGCTTTACAAAGTGAAAATAAAATGAAATTAAAATTAAAAATTCACAAAATAAAATTTCTAATCTAGCTTGTTCTTGTGCCTTTGAGTGATGATGTGGGCTTTGCTTACTTTGGATTTGAGGAGAAATGGGTTTGGTTGGCTTTGATTCAATTTGGAGAAGAATTGAATTAAATTGGATTTTTGTTGAATTTTGGCCCATGTGAAAATTTGCTCCCAGGAGGATGCTCAGCTCACAAGGTGAGCAGAGCATTGGAGCTTATGTGGGGATCCTTTGTAGCATGCAATGCATCAGGGGAATGCTCAGCTCACAAGTTCAGCTGAGCATTGAGGTCTTGTGTGCACACCTTGCGCGCTTGTCTTCCCTGGCCCGTGTCAAATGTTTGTGTGGTGCACCAAGAGTAGCGCTCTGCTCACTTTGTGAGCTGAGCATTGGCTTCCAAGGGGAGGTCCTTTGAAATATTTTGCGTGCCAAGTCTTGGACATCATCAGGGTAGTGCTCAAGTGGTGCTAGGAGCGCACCTTCCTTGCTGAAACCTCTCTTCAATGCTTTCGACAATGCTCACTTGGTGAATTGTTTTTCCTTTCCTTATTTCTTTGCTTCAAATTGTGCTCAACTCATAAAGTGAGCAGAGCATTGAAACATTGCCTCCTTGGAATTTTCCTTTGTGCTCCTTTCATGTGCCACACTTCCTCATGTTCTTTGCCACACTTTTCTTCCTTGGGCCACGCTTTCTTCTTTTCTTCTTTTCTTCACCTACAATTAATCAAAACAACCAATCAAAGTATCACCAAATTCACAAGGTTTATAAATCATTAAAAATCAATTAATTTTTGCCCAAACCTCATGATTTAGCATCAATTAAATGGTGGTTGTTTGATTTAAAGAAGTCATGTATTTTCATTCCAAATTACTTACTTAGAATGCAAGAAAGTGCATGAAAACTAGTGAAACAAGTGAAATTAGCTTGAAAAATGGGTATATGATGACTTGTCATCACAACACCAAACTTAAACCTTGCTTGTCCCCAAGCAAGAAAGGAATCATGCAATAAAATTTGACAATCCAAGGTAAGAAGAATAGCAACTCAATGTTCATGGTAAGCTAGTTTTCTAAGCATGCTACAATCACAAAAGAAATGTAAATGATTGATGCTTCTATCTAGCTCAATTTATGAAATCTTTTTCTTATATTTCTTCCTTGAAACAAGCTTTTGATTTTCTTATTAGCTTCTCCTTTTGGGTGCTTTGCCCCATGAGTTGATAACAAAGCTACGATTCTAAATGCTTTGTTTTCAAGTATTACCACTTGATACATAAGCACCACAAGCATTTAATTAGAGGACTTCATTAAGCACATTTATTTCTTTTCTTAACTCTCTAATCATTGATGCTCAGAGCCTTGAGCTTTGAGGGAGTGCTTTTACACTTGAGCCTAGCCTTGACTTCTAAGTGTTTTGTTTTCAAGCATTTTACTTGATACATAAACACCACAAGTACTTAGCAAATAAATTGCCATTGGTACTCAGAGCCTTCAGCTTTCTCATTCTTTCCCTTTTTCTTTTCTTGCTTTAATTGTATTTGCTTCTTCAAGGTTTTCATGATTTTCGAAAGATTTCACAAAATGTCCTAGATGAAAACTTCAATTAAATAAAATCCAATGCAATTGAGCAACAATTAATCATACTAGATTTCCAATACTTGTATGCACATGCTAAACTCTCTTTTAATTCCTTGTTTGTTTATGATCATGATGCTTTACTGCTTTTGAACTCACAGAATTCAAGTTGGTAGTTATAATGCCACAGCAACATGTTACAAATCAAGATTCAAGCTATGCTTTATTCATACACACATGTAAACAGAGAAGATAAAGACAATCATGAAATTTAGGTGCTGGAAACAAATGAGAGGAAAAGGAACTTTACAACCTTGCAATTCATCTTCTCTATTGTTGTTCTTTTCCATCTATTCTTCCTTCTTCCCATACCAATACTCAGAATGCTTGCTCATCCTCAAGTAGCAATTATAACAATGGCTATGGGGCTAAGATGGATCATGAATGTCTTACACAATGAAATGTTAGTAGTACATGTGTTCTAAGCAAGCAAAATTAAAGATAATAATCAAGGCACAGAGAAACAGAAACATTATGATTGCAAACATAAGAGGGTGTGCATGATACATTGCATAAAAATATAAGTGGCACATCAAACTTAGTGTGACACTTTCACTTGGAATTGATGCAAGTATCTAGTAAAGATTGGAACCAAATTTTGTTGCATAGCAACACCAAACTTAGAATGCAACCATATGTCACTTTATTTGAATTAAAACTAAACAAAAGAAACTGTTATATGTTGAATACAATCACCAAGCCAAAAATCTGTCATGAATAAGGATCTCTTGGTGATGTATTAACAAAAACAGTTAAGAAGCAAAATAAGTGAAAGCATTAAAAATAAAGAAATACTAAAGTAAACAGAATAACAAAGTGTCAAACCAAAAGAAAGATAAATTTGCAGAGGCATTGTGATTATGCAGACAAGTGGTGCTGCTGGATAACTTGCATAGAAAAATAAGTGGCACACCAAACTTAGAATCTTGGTGTGTCACTTTCATTTTTTGATTTGATGCAATCATCCAAAAAGATTGAAAACAATTTGTTGCAAGGCAACACCAAACTTAGAATGTAACCATATGCCAATTTACTGAATTTAAACAAAGCAAAGAAAGAAAACAAAGCAGAGAAGAAATGTTACCTACGGTTGGGTTACCTCCCAACAAGTGCTCTTTTAGTGTCATTAGCTTGACATGTTGTTCTTCACTTTCTTCCTCTTCTTCCAGTTTGTTAAGAGGAATGACCTTAAAAGAGGGAAAGATTCAGCTAGTGTCCCTTGTCTTGGCCTTTCCTCAGCAAGCTTCCTTTTGCAAATGGCTTGATTGATCTTGCTTGCTGGATTAGGGACAGAATTGGTGTTCTTGCTAGTTGCCTTCACTTCCTTGAATTCAAGACTTGGTTGCTGTGTGATTGTTGGAGTGATTTCTTCATCAAAAGCCTTTTGAAATGGTGGTTCGATGATCTTTTCCTTCATGTGCCTTTCTGTTTCCCTTGAGTTTGGACGTCCGTGATTGTCCTCCTCACTTTCTTGTTCTTCCACTTCCTCTTTTACACTCAACATTTGTTTTAATAGCTCTTTCATGGAAGAGGTTTGTTGATCTTCCCAACATTTCTTCATCTCCTCTTCATACCTTTCAATCATGGATTCAAGTGTTGAGGCGTTTTGATTCAGGGGGTTTGAGAGAGTTGTGAGTTTTCATGTTCCCTTGTCATCTCAAGTGGCTTCTGTGAATATGAAATCCTTGGCTCATGTTCCTCATCTTTCATTGCAGTTTCACTTGACACAAGGACCTTTTGTTCTTGTTTTTCCATTTTCTCCTTCCATGCTTTCGACAATTGGCCTAACTGCACTTCCATATTTTTGACGGAGTTCTCTTGTTCTTTCTGGTACTTCTCTGTCTCCTCCACAAATCTTTTGAGCATGGACTCAAGCTTTGAGATTCTTTGGCTATTGGAAGTTTGTGTGAGTGGTAAGTTTTGAAAGGGGCTTTTTGTTGAAGCATGGTCAAGTGATGATATCTTTGGATGAATATCATATGGAGCATTAGAATTCCTTTCCCAGCCACCATTGGAATTATGACTTGCATCATTTTGTAGTGGAGGGAAATATCCCATATGGTTTTCTTTCTTATCTGATTTTCTTGCTCATCTTGTGATTCTGAAGCATTTCTCCATGGATTGGAGTGCTCAGACTTTGTATTTTCTTGGTGATATTCCCAACCACCATTAGAGATTGGTGATGGTGGGTGATATCCCATAAAATTTTGTTTGACCATAAGATGAGTTGAACTCCATTTGTATTTTGTAAACATCAATGAAATTTGAAATTCATGTCACAGAGAAAGAATTTCTTAGTGAGGCAATAGCTCAAACACCTTGCTATCAATTTAAAACAGAGAACAAAAACAAAAAAAAATGCTTGATCTAGACTTCTCACCCACTTAATCATTGTTGATCTAAATCAATCCCCGGCAACGACGCCAAAAACTTGATGTGTTGAAAACGATCCAACACAAAACTCACTGGCAAGTGTACCGGGTCGCATCAAGTAATAATAACTCACTTAGAGTGAGGTCGATCCCACAGGGATTGATGGATCAAGCAACTTTAGTGGGTGATTAGTTTAGTCAAGCTAACATTGATGATTTGAGTGAAAAGTGATCAACAGAATTGTAAATAGCAGGAAATTTAAAGTTGCAGAAAATAAAACTGCATGAAACTTAAACTGCAAGAAAGTAAAATAACTGAAACTTAAATTGCAAGAAATGTAAATTGCATCAAATGTAAAGGGATTGGGAACCGGGATTGCAAGAATTGAATAAGAACAAGTGAATTGCAAGGAACAGACAAGTAGAATATGATTTGAATTAAGGTAGATCTCAAACAGAAGAGTAAGAATGCTTTGAAAATTTAAGAACAGAAAATGAACAATGCTTAATTTGCAGCAATTTAAAAGAGGTTATAGATCTCAGGAGTGGAAGAGACTAGAAAACAAGTCTAGATCTCAAATCCTTCCTTGATCCAATAGAAAAACAATTTGCAGAAAAGTAAATCAAGATCACAGCAGCTCTAATGAAAAATTGCAGAAAGAGAATTTGAGGATCCAAGAAAAGCAATGAGCTCAGGAAGCAGATCTGGATCTCAATTGATCAAACAGAAAATGATTTGTAGAAGAAATGTAAATGAAACAGCAAGTGAAGTTTAAATTCAATTCCTTGATTTTTGGAATATTGCAGAAGAAGAACAAAGGTGAAATTTAGATCAATGATTGAAACAGAATTCCTTCAATCTCAATCCAAAATTCTAAAACAGAAATGAAAACTAAAAGAAAGAGCAAAAATGAAAACTAAAGAGTGCCAAACTCCCTATTGGAGCTAGCCTCCTTTCTAATCGAGCTCATCTAATCGAGCTCACCTACAAAGATGAAAATGATGCCTTATACAGGCTTTTCAAAGTGAAAATAAAATGAAATTGAAATTAAAAATTCACAAAATAAAATTTCTAATCTAGCTTGTTCTTGTGCCTTTGAGTGATGATGTGGGCTTTGCTTGCTTTGGATTTGAGGAGAAATGGGTTTGGTTGGCCTTGATTCAATTTGGAGAAGAATTGAATTAAATTGGATTTTTGTTGAATTTTGGCCCATGTGAAAATTTGCTCCCAGGAGGATGCTCAGCTCACACAAGGTGAGCAGAGCATTGGAGCTTAGGTGGGGATCCTTTGTAGCGTGCAATGCATCAGGGGAATGCTCAGCTCACAAGTTGTGCGCACACCTTGCGCGCTTGTCTTCCCTGGCCCGTGTCAAATGTTTGTGTGGTGCACCAAGAGTAGCGCTCTGTTCACTTTGTGAGCTGAGCATTGGCTTCCAAGGGGAGGTCCTTTGAAATATTTTGCATGCCAAGTTGTGGACATCATCAGGGTAGCGCTCAAGTGGTGCTAAGAGCGCACCTTCCTTGCTGAAACCTCCGTCTTCGAAACTTGCTGGTAGCATTTTGGCCAATTTTGGCTTATTTTCCTTGCAAGGAGCGCTCCCCCACCCCCATTTGGTCATGGGTTCAAATCTTGGAGAAGGCATTTGGCAAATAATTTCCTTGAATTATTTCTTCAATGCTTTCGACAATGCTCACTTGGTGAATTGTTTTTCCTTTCCTTATTTCTTTGCTTCAAATTGTGCTCAACTCACAAAGTGAGCAGATCATTGAAACATTGCCTCCTTGGACTTTTCCTTTGTGCTCTTTTCATGTGCCACACTTCCTCATGTTCTTTGCCACACTTTTCTTCCTTGGGCCACGCTTTCTTCTTTTCTTCACCTACAATTAATCAAAACAACCAATCAAAGTATCACCAAATTCACAAGGTTTAATTTTTGCCCAAACCTCATGATTTAGCATCAATTAAATGGTGGTTGTTTGATTTAAAGAAGTCATGCATTTTCATTCCAAATTACTTACTTAGAATGCAAGAAAGTGCAAGAAAACTAGTGAAACAAGTGAAATTAGCTTGAAAAATGGGTATATGATGACTTGTCATCACACATCAAGTTTTTGGCGCCGTTGCCGGGGATTGAAATAGATTGACAATGATTAAGTGAGGTGGTAGTTTAGATCAAGCACTTTTTCTTTATTTTTTGACTAACCCACTAACTGTTTGAAGATTTGCTTAAGCTAATTAAAACTTCATTCTAGCAATAGAGTGAAGTATCACTGGTTGTGTGTTTCTCTTGTTTTGTTTGTATGTCAGGTACAGGGAGAGCTATTCCTATTTTATCTGAAGCTGACCAGAGAACTCTCAGGAGAATAAGAAGAGCTGAAAGAGGGAAAGGTATCGTTGGAGAGGAAGAATCTGAGGAAGAATATCACGAGATGGAAGGAGATTCATCTAATCCCAATCTACTAGGGGGAGAAGCTAACAACAACAACAATCCACCACAGAGGAGAGTTTTGGCCTCCTACACATTTGCAAATCCCAGACACTGTGGAAGCAGCATCTTAACTCTCAATGTCAATGCAAACAACTTCGAACTAAAACCACAACTCATTACACTTATCCAGAACAATTGTTCCTATGGAGGCAGCCCATTGGAAGATCCTAATCAGCATTTATCTACCTACTTAAGGATTTATGACACTGTCAAATTCAATGGCGTGAATCCTGAAACTTACAAACTTCTGTTGTTCCCATTCTCATTAAGGGACAAGGCTGCACAATGACTTGAAACTTTTCCCCAAGGAAGTATCACTAGTTGGGATGATTTGGTGACTAAATTTCTAGCCAAATTCTACCCACCCCAAAGGATCATCAGGCTGAAAACTGAGGTGCAGACATTCACTCAATTAGATGCTGAATCCTTGTATGAAGCATGGGAGAGGTACAAAGCTCTAATCAGAAAGTGTCCCCCAGAAATGTTCAATGAATGGGATGTGCTGCAGAATTTCTATGAAGGCCTGACATTGAAGTCTCAAGAGGCACTAGATCACTCCGCTGGAGGTTCATTACAATTGATGAAAACTGCTGAAGAAGCCCAGAATCTTGTGGATATAGTGGCCAACAATCAATACTTCTTTGCTCATCAAAGAAACCGCCAACCATCACAGAGAAAGGGGGTACTAGAACTGGAAGGAGTGGACTCTATTTTGGCTTAAAACAAGATGATGCAACAACAAATTCAACAACAGTTTGAACAAATGGCCAAAAGAATTGACAGCCTTCAAGTAGCAGCTGTGAACACAAGCCAACCATCAACTGTATGGGTGCAGAATGAAGAAAGCCAAGAAGAGCAACAACAGGAGCAAGTGCAGTACATGCATAACCAAAACTCTGGACAGAATGAAGTTTATGGTGATACCTATAATCCTTCCTGGAAGAATCACCCCAACCTTAGATGGGGAGATAACCATAACCATAACCAACAGCCATGGCAAAGAAACACAACCCAAAATAATCCAAGAAACAACCAGCAAAACAACAATCAAAATTCATTCAGAAAACCACAAAACACTTACCCCAACTCTAACCATTATTCAACCCATAACCAACCCACCAACCAAAATACCTATCATCCACCACCCACATCTCACAACCAACCACAAGCATCACCAGATCTCAAAGAATCACTAACCTGGAAACCTTGATAGACAAAATATGGAAACACCAAGAAATGACGGCCAAGAATCAAGAAGCTTCCATCAAGAACATGGAAAGACAAATAGGCTAGCTCTCTAAATACTTTGCAATAGAGAGACCATCAAGTTCACTACCAAGTGACACAATTCCAAATCCTAAGGAAGAGTGTAAGGTAATATAGTTAAGAAGTGGGAGAACATTGATGAGCAACAATGACACTACAAGGAAACAAGTGGAGAGCAGCAAAAAGCCAACAGATACAGAGGAAGCCAATGATCAAAATATGGTGCCAAAAAAGAACACAGAGAACCCCAAAAGAAAAGAAGATCAGCCAATCAATATACATAAGGAAGAAGAAGAAGCGATTCAAGGACAACAGAAAAAGGAGAAGAACCTCACCCCTCCACTGCCATATCCACAGAGGTTCAACAAAGAAACCAAAGATCAACACTTTCGCAAATTCCTGGAAACTTTCAAGAAGCTGGAAATCAACATTCCCCTGGTTGAGGCATTGGAACAGATGCCCTTATATGCCAAGTTCTTGAAGGAACTCATCAACAAGAAAAGAAGCTGGCTGGAGAAGGAGACTGTACTTCTCACTGAAGAATGCAGTGCACTCATCAGAAAAGGACTCCCTCCCAAGTTGGAAGATCCAGGGAGTTTCTTCTTACCTTGCACCATTGGAAGTCTATTTATCGACAAGGGGATGTGTGATTTAGGAGCAAGCATAAATCTAATTCCATCATCTTTAGTGAAAAAGCTTGGCATAGAGAAGGTGAAACCAATACAGATGTCATTAGATTGGTGGATCAGTCAATAATACATCCCAGGGGTGTGATTGAAAACCTTCTAGTCAAGGTGGACAAATTCATATATCCTGCGGACTTTGTGGTTTTAAATTCAGATACGGATGAAAGTGATTCCATCATACTTGGGAGACCTTTCTTGGCCACTGCTAAGGCTATCATAGACGTAGAGCAAGGAGAATTAACTCTCAGGATGCACGAGGAAAGCATCATCCTGAAAGTGTTTCCAGAACCACAAATTAGTGAAGAGGAAAGCAAGGTAGTCAGTGACTGTTTTCCAAGGCAAGCTACCAACAACACAGGGGAGCAGAAGAATGAGCATATGCAAAGAGGAGAAGGAATTCAAAAAGGAATCAGGATGATAAACAAGAAGGAAGGTACCACAACCAAAGCTGCTGTCAAGGAAGAAAGGTTAACAAGAAAAAGGAAGAAAAACAAGAAGAAGGCTCACAAAGGGTGGAAGAATAAAAAAATCCCAACTGAAGGATTTTCCAAAGGCAACAAGGTGAAACTAATATATCAGTTTTTCCAAAGGCGACAAGGTGCAACTAATATATCAGCAGCTGGGAACTGAGGATCATTACACTGTTAACCAAGTACTCTCTCTTGAGCATGTGGAAATTGAGCACCAAGGGACAAAGAAGAAGCTCACAGTCAGAGGGGACAAGCTGAGGCACTACAGTTATCAACCACCATAAAAGAAGGGTTCAATGTCAAGCTAGTGACAGTAAACGAGCGCTCCATGGGAGGCAACCCATGATTTAATTTTCTTGTCTTTAATATTTCAATATAAATAATACTTGTTGCACCAATATGATTTCAGACTTTTTTGAACAAAATTGACAATATTCATGACATTGGAGGGTATATGATTGAATTCTAAGTTTGGTGTACCCACGGGGCACACTAAACAAATTGCGGGAACAAGTCATGAAAGTCAATGGTCTTTTAAGTTTTGAATGTCATGGAGGTTTAACAATAATTATAATTGTTAGAAGGCAATCTAATAAAGCATTCCTTATGAAAGATTTAACCAAAAACAAAGTAGGAATTTCAAAAGAACAATGGTTTAAAGAAGTAATATCTTGGACCATAGGACCAAACATTAAGTTTGGTGTCACCCGTGGCAATGCATGAAGAAATCACGGTTGATCTAGCATAAGGAATGATAGTTTACATTTTTTTTCTCTCTCTTGCCATTATTTAAATATGGTTATTCTTGCTGTCTTGTAGTGATGGTTAGGTGGTCAAAAGACTATTCAATGAAAGGGACAAGTCAAGGAGGGACATAGCATGAGGACAAGAATGCATCACATGCTTCAAGAGGTGGTTCTGCACATCCTTGGGAAGAGTACGTTGAAAATCCTTGAGGAAGCAAGCTTTGTCCTTATTCAACTTTGCATGCACACCTTTGATTTGCAAGATATCCAATTGCATCACAGCCCTTCATTGTTCAAATAAATGATTACAAAACACCACCAAGCCATGCACATAAATGAAGAAGTTGCACACTCCTTGCACTCTAACCATCCAAACTCCATTCCCTTCATCATTACTCATCATATATTCTCAACTTCACAAACCTCTTCTTCCAAAAACATACCGAAACCTTAACCTCCTTCCACATACAACCTTAACCTCAAAAGACCAAGCATGGCCTCTTCTTCAAGAACCAAACGGAGGAGAGGAAAGGAACCCATGAATGAAGAAAGTATCCCTGAATTTGATCAATGGAGATTCAGAACGTGGTACCATCAAACACAATGGGGATGGATGAGAGATAAAAAGATATATCTGGAAGTTCCACTTCTATTGCCGGATGAAGATTGCCAAGAAATGAAAGCCAAGATTAGAAAGAGGAGGTGGGAAGAGCTCATTTCACCAATTACCAGGATCAATGCAAACATCATATGGGAATTCTACACTAACACCCCAAGGATAGAAATAAATCAAGCTCCAACTTACAAGAGTTATGTACGGGGGACTGAAGTAGATTTTAGCCCAAGCACTATCATGAAAGTGTTGAAACTGAGGGCAACCCATTTTGATGAGCCAGGATACCATCAAAGGCTAAATGAAGAGCAAGACTATGATGAGATTGCCAGTGAAATATGTGTGGTAAACACGGAGTGGGTAGGAACCACTAAAAACAAGTACAAATACTTGAGAAGAAGAGACCTCACCCCTGAAGCAAAAGGATGGTATGAGCTATTGAAAAGATCAATCTTGGGCACAGTGAACAACTCTGAGGTCAATAAGAAGAGAGCTATCATGCTATATTGTATGATAATGGGAGGAGAAGTGAAGGTTCATGAGATCATTGCAAATGATATTCAAAGGATTGCAGAGAAGAATTCGGCCGAAGGTTGGCTACACTACCCAAGTACCATTATGCGTTTATGCATGAAAGCCAAAGTTCCAATGGAGGATGAAAATAAGCCAAAGTGCCAATGGAAGATGAAAACCCAACATGGTTGGTCCCGGGCATGCCTATAACCATCGAAAGAATGATGATTGTTACTGAAGCACAGCAGAGCCGAAGACCACAAAGAAGAAGGCAAAGAGATGAACCAATGGAGGAAGAAGAGTCACAAGAGGAAGAAGAGGCACAAGAGGAAGAGGAACCGCAACACGTCCAACCACATGACAATCTGAACATGACTCAGATGCAGGAAGCAATTGGAAGGTTATCACAACAGTACACAAGAATTCAAGAAAGGCAAGAGGAGTACCATCTACAATACATGAAGCACCAACAAGAGCAAGAGGAATGGCAGCTGAAAATGATGAACCAACAAAGTGAGTTTGAATCAAAATTCTTTGTGATGCAAGAGGAGCATGTTTTTCAATCTCACGAATCATTTGGGAAGTTGGCACAAATGCAAGCTGAGAATATGAGGGCTCTCAAGGAATTCACAGCCCTTCAAGATGCAAGATATGAAGTCCAAGCCGATTACAACATAAATAGCCAAATTAAATTGAATTATATTGGAGAACATCAGCACAACATGGATCCAGCATTTCCGACTTTTGATGAATTCTTCAAGAAGAAAAGTGAAATAGAAGTAAGCAAAGCTATGAGCCTTGAAGATCGAGTAGAAGAAACAATGAATAAAGCTGGGTTCTGGAAGGGTCAACAGACAACAGGCTTGGACACAGAGGACACCACCCCCCAAGCAAATGCAAGAAGAAAGAAAAAGCATGACAAATGAAAGGTGGACTCGCTCCTTGTTCATCACTACAAGAAAAAGCATGCATCCTATCTGTTTAAAGTAGTCTCTGCATCTTTAGTGGTTATTTTAAATTAGTAATCGTTGCTTTATGTTTATCTTTCCTGAAATAAGTAAGCTAGTCTAAGTGTGTGCTTGTGTGTTTACTTTCACTTAACTAATGCATGCTCTGTTCCCTAAGCCTTTTCAATTCAATAAAAGAAATGTTTGAAACATGAAGTAAAATGGGTCATTGTTAGCTAGGAGTCAAATAATAGTAAGTGGAGGTATGTATATGTGATTGTGTGGTGACTCACTTTTGGTGAATAAAAGGAATAGAATGTTTTCTTTTTAAGTAGGGAGTAACTTACTGTCTATGAATCTCAAATAAATAAAAAGTCCTTGGCTGAAAAGAAAAAAAAGTGGAATGAGAAAAGCCAAAAATGGCAGCAACAAGAACAAAAGAAAGAAGAAATAAAGCTAGACACCAATAGCTTGAACCTTATAGTATATGCCTGTGGTGTCTTTGTACTAGGATCTGCTTGGATTATTAAGTTCTTTGGAGTGCATTAACACTCGGTAACTTGGGTTAACTAACCCGGGATTATCAACTGAAAATCCACCATCAAGAGCAACCTAACTACAAGGCATTTAGTGACCTAAAGAGGTGCTGGGCATCAATGCTCTATGAAGGAATGCTAAGAAAGAATGTAAGCCAAGTGTCTAAAGTGAATAATGTGTCAAGCACAAATGAAGAAAAGAAGCTTGTTACACATGACACTGAATTAAAGCTTATAAAGAAAATTTTTAGTAAACAAGGACAAAAGAATAATGAGAGGTCATAGCAGTGTATTACTTGATGCTTAGAGGAAAATTTCTAGGCCTACAAGTCAATAAGAAGTGAGTAATTACATATCTGCATAAAACCCCATGAGCTACCAATAATACTCTAATAACATGAGCATTCTCTTCCTTTTTCACTCTTTCTTCTCAATAATTCTGTTCTTGCTTGGGGACAAGCAAGTTTTAAGTTTGGTGTTGTGATGACAAGTCATCTTAGCCTAGTTTTACTAGTCTTTTTCCTTTGTTTTCATTTAGTTTTATGCACTTTCTTAAGCCATAAGTAAGCCAATTGGGTTGAAATTCATGTTATCTTTGACTCAATCAATCATGTATAAAATGATGCATTCTCATGAGATTTTGTGCTATAATTGTCATATATTATGGAAGAGAAACAATCTCATGATTTGAAGCATAGCTTTGATGTTTTTGATTGATTGATGATAGGTGAAACAAAGCTTGGAAGGAGGTTGCAAGAAGGGGCATGGAAAGAGAGATTTACGTTTGAGCTAATGTTTGAGGAAAACGTTAACTCAAACGTGAAAAGAAGATGAAGAAAGCCCCTGGGAGAAGCAACGCCTGCGCCAACGTTTGCCTCAAATGTTGAGGCAAACGTTGGCTGAAATCAACACCCTGGGAAGACTAACGTTTGCACCAATGTTTGCCTCAAACGTTGAGGCAAACGTTGGTTGAAAGAAAGCAGGGGAGGGAGGCAACGTTTGCGCCCACGTTTGCCTCAAACGTGAGGTCAAACGTTGGCGCCAAAATGAAGAAAAATGGCATCCTGGAAGCATGCAATGTTTGAGCCAACGTTTGCCTCAAACGTGAGGTCAAACGTTGGCTATATCTTAGCAAGGAAGAGACCCCTGATTGATGATGATTGATGAGCCACGTTTGCGCCAACGTTTGCCTCAAACGTTAGGCCAAACGTTGGCCAAAAAATGAGCTTGGGAGGATCCACGTTTGAGCTCACATTTGACCTCAAACATTGAGCCAAACGTGGATGACAGCAAATGGGCTTAGCTGTATAATTTTCACAAGGGACGTTTGAGCCAATGTTTGCCTCAAACGTTGGCTCAAACGTGAAAGCTACATGGCCCGGTTCAAGAATTGATTTCTTCCCAACACCAAGAGCAAGCAACAGAGGCCTGATTCAACCCAATTCCATCAAGGCCAAGGCCCAAATCAAGGCTTAATGATCATTTGGAGAAAGTGTATAAATAGCTTAGGATTTGAAGTTTTTGTAGAGCTTTTCCTTTTGGAGTTTTCTTTTAGAATTTTCATAGTGCTTACGGAGGAGAGCTCACTTTGCATTTTCTAGTAGTTGAGATAGAGAGTTTTTGGGAGGAGAATTGAATTCTCTTCCTCTGGGTTTTATTGTTTTCTTTTCTGCAAAGCTTTATTTGAGTCTTGGGTGTGAAGAGTTGAGGAATTTCTGTCTCAATCTCCATTTAAGATCTCTTTGATTTCTCTGCTGCATAATTGAGTTGAATCCCAATTCCTTTACTGCTTCCTCTTTAATTTCTTGTTAATTGCTTTGTGAGTTTGGATCTGGGAAGGCAATTGAGATCTAGACTTTGCTATCTAGTCTCTGGAGTCCTGAGATCCCATTTCTCTTTTGGTTCTTCTGTGAACCCCTGCTGCAATTTAATTTCCCTTTCTGTTTGAGATCTAACAGAATTCAAATCATCTCTTGCTTTGATAATTGTTGCAATTTAATTTCCCTTGCTTGAATTCTGAAATCCCAGTCCTCAAATCCCTTTTCCATTCAAGCAATTTATATTTCTTGCACTTTAAGTTACTGCAATTTACATTTCTTGCACTTTAAGTTTCAGTCATTTAATTTCTTGTTCTTTAAGATTCAGCTCTTTTACTTTCAGTTCTCTTTAATTTCTGCAATTCACCCCTCTCCCTTCACATTTTCTGCTATTTACTTACTGTTGGATACAAAATCACTCAACCAATACTTGATTCGCTTGACTAAATCAACCACCGAACTAAAATTGCTCAATCCTTCAATCCCTGTGGGATCGACCTCACTCCCATGAGTTTTATTACTTGATGCGACCCGGTGCACTTGCCGGTGAGTTTTGTGTCGAATCGTTTTTCGCACATCACCAGATAATGCCACAGCCAAACAGTTGACTTTTTTTGTTGTACTTGTTCACAAATTAAGAATAAATTAATTTAAAAAATTTAAAATTTTTATTTTTTTTAGTTTTTGGATATTTTTGGAATTTTTTAATTTTTTACAGTTAGAAAAAATATTATTTTGGTTTCAAAATAAAAAAAATAAATTTACGAATCAGTTGTTTACTAGATATTGCTGGATTTTTTTATTTTATTTAATATAAATAAAAAAATTTAATAATATAATTTAAAAATTCAAAAATAAAAAATTTAGTTTTTTAAAATTTTAATTTTTTTAAAAATATTTTTTTACCT
>NW_026265036.1:18550-19527 GCF_000817695.3 Arachis duranensis | reverse complement strand
CCGATATTGCTCTTGAGGAGGGCAGGGCAGAGTTTTTGTTCCTTTGGTCCTTGGCATCAAATTGTGCTTCGCCCTTGTTGTGGGCAGGGCAATGTTGTTTTTGGAAGCTTGTTTCATTATGTTGCCCTCCTGGAGGGCAGTGTGCCCTTGTGGAGGGCAATGTTTGCTTCCTCCCTTCCATGCACCACACTATTTTCTCCTTGGGCCACGCTTTCTTAAGCCACGTTTTTCCTTTTTTTTTTCTTTCTTCACCTACAAGAAACCAAAACAACCACTCAAAGTATCTCTAAATTCACAAGGTTTATAATTCATTAAAAATCAATTAATTCTTGCTCAAACCTCATGATTTAGCATCAATTTAATAGTAGTTGCTTGCTTTAAAGAAGTTATGCATTTTCATTCCAAATCACTTACTTAGGATGCAAGAAAGTGCATAAAGACTAATAAAACTAGTGAAATTAGCTTGAAAAATGGGTATATGATGACTTGTCATCATAACACCAAACTTAAATCTTGCTTGTCCCCAAGCAAGCATCAAAACTAAGAGAAAATGAAATGAACAAGAATAGCAAACATATCCTTTTTAGGCATATAGCAGAACTTGATTTATGGAGTTTTTATGCAGACAATGACAACCCAAGTTATTGTTTGCTGTTACATAATATACATCTTTCCTCAAAGGCTTACTAAACTTGCTGTTATAAGATTTACTCTTTAATTGCTCCCTTGCTAACTTTTCTTTTCTCATGTTGCTTAACAAGCTGATTATTCTTTGAAGGCTTGGTGTCTAATGTTGCAGTAGTAGCCTTTGGCTTTATTTTTACTCAACATCTTTCCACCACAGACACATGGCTCACTATTTCCTCCTAGGATCATTAATGCCCAGCATCTCTTTGGATAACTAAATGTTCTGTATCTAAGTTGCTCTTTATTGTGGACTTTCAATTGGCCATCCCAAATCAGTTGATCTAAGTGAC